>NW_027596392.1:180000-339594 GCF_964194155.1 Cetorhinus maximus
CTAGGCACTTTACAGCCTTCCAGACTGAATATCGAGTTCAACAACATTAGATCATGAACTCTCTATTCCATCCCGACCCACTTTCCGATCCCCCTATTTTCCAATAATTGATACACATTTTTTCTTTTCCCCCCTATTTCCATTACTTTTAAATGTATTTCCCTCCATTGTTTTACCTCTAACACTTAGCCTATTTCGATCCCTTCCCCCCACCCCACCCCACAAGGTCAGTATTTCAGGGCTGCAAAGTGTAAACATTACCCTGTGGTTTCATGACCTCCAGTGTCTCAGTGACACAACAATTCGAGAGAGAATTGGGGCACGGACAAGAGTCGCTGAGCAAGTATGGTGCAACCGAGGGATATGGAGACAGGATATATGCACAGTGCTCCGAGTGTTGTCTAAGCAAGAGATAGATAAATCAGAACTGTGCACAGTGCTCCAAGTATGGTCTACCAGGGGGATATGGGACAGGAAATGTGCACAGTGCTCCGAGTGTGGTCAAAGCAAGAAATACAAAAATCAGAACTGTGCACAGTGCTCCAAGTGTGGTCTAATAGGGGGATATGGAGACC
The DNA here is from genome assembly GCF_964194155.1 of Cetorhinus maximus. NCBI lineage: Eukaryota > Metazoa > Chordata > Chondrichthyes > Lamniformes > Cetorhinidae > Cetorhinus > Cetorhinus maximus. Next base: position 180,576 of record NW_027596392.1, read on the forward strand.
AGTACTCTACACAGTGATCCAAGTGTGGTCTAACAGGGGGATACGGAGACCAGTACTCTACACGGTGCACCGAATTTGGTCTAAACGAGGTATATGGAGACCAGAACTGTGCACGTTGCTCCAAGTGTGCTCTCCCTGCGACATATGGAGACTGGAAATGTGCACGTTGCCAAAAGTGTGGTGAACTGTGTCCATTATGCGCCCTTTGTACATCGTGGGCCCTGAATTCAGATTTGGCCCTGAGTTCAGTGTGTGCTCCTTGATCAGCGTGGGCTGCGATTTCAATGTGGGCTACAAGTTCAGTGTGGTCTCCGTGTTCAATGTGGGCTCTGTGTTCAGTCTGGGCTCTGTGTTCAGAAGGGGCTCTGTCTTCAGTGTGAGCTCAGTGTTCAGTGTGAGATCAGTGTTCAGTGCGGACGCTGTGTTCAGAGTCGGACCTGTCTTCAGAGTGGGTCCTGTGTTCAGTGTGGTCTGCATGTTCAGTGTGGGCTCCGTGTTCAGAGTGGGCCCTGTGTGCAGGGTTGGCACTATCCTCAGAGAGGGCTCAGTGTTCATTATGGGCCCTTGTGTTGAGAGTTGTCTCTGTGTTCAGAGGGAGCTCTGTGTTCAGAGAATATTCTGTGTTCAGTGTGGGCTCGGTGTTCGTTGTGAGTTCAGTGTTCAATGTGTGCTCAGTGTTCAGATTTGGCCCTGAATTCAATCAGGCTCTTTGTTCGGTATGGGCTCTGTGTTCAGTGTGGGCTCTGTGTTCAGTGTGGGCTCTGTGTTCAGAATGGGCTCTGTGTTCAGTGTGGGCTCTGTGTTCAGAATGGGCGCTGTGTTCAGTGTGGGCTCTGTGTTCGGTATGGGCTCTGTGTTCAGAGTGGGCTCTGTCTTCAGTGTGAGCTCAGCGTTCAGAGTGAGATCAGTGTTCCGTGTGGGCTCTGTGTTCAGTGTGAGATCAGTATTCAGTGTGAGATCAGTATTCAGTGCGGACACTGTGTTCAGAATGGGCTCTGTGTTCAGTGTGGGCTCTGTGTGCAGTGTGGGCTCTCTGTTCAGTGTGGCCTCTGTGTTCAGTGTGAGCTCGTTGTGCAGTGCTGGCTCCGTGTTCAGTGCGGAACCTGTGCTCAGTGTGGACCCTGTGATCAATCAGGCTTTGTGTTTCGTGTGGGCCCTGGGTTCCGAGTTAGTTCCGTGTTCAGAGTGTGCTCAATTTTCAGTGTGGGCCGTCTATTCATTGTGGGCTCTTTGTTCAGTGTGTGCCCTGTGTTCAGTGTTTGCTCTGTGTTCAGCGTGGGCTCGGTGTTCAGGTTGGGCACTGCATTCAGAGCGGGATTCGTGTTCAGTGTGGGCTCTGTGTTCAGTGTGGGCTCTGTGTTCAGTGTGGGCTCTGTGTTCATTGTGGACGTTGTGTTCAGCGTGGGCTCTGTGTTCAGTGTGGTCTCTGTGTTCAGTGTGGGCTCTGTGTTCAGTGTGGTCTCTGTGTTGAGTGTGGGCTCTGTGTTCAGTGTGGTCTCTGTGTTCAGTGTGGTCTCTGTGTTCAGCGTGGGCTCTGTGTTCAGTGTGGTCTCTGTGTTCACTGTGGGCTCTGTGTTCAGTGTGGTCTCTGTGTTGAGTGTGGGCTCTGTGTTCAGTGTGGTCTCTGTGTTGAGTGTGGGCTCTGTGTTCAGTGTGGGCTCTGTGTTCAGTGTGGGCTCTGTGTTCGGTATGGGCTCTGTGTTCAGAGTGGGCTCTGTCTTCAGTGTGAGCTCAGCGTTCAGAGTGAGATCAGTGTTCCGTGTGGGCTCTGTGTTCAGTGTGAGATCAGTATTCAGTGTGAGATCAGTATTCAGTGCGGACTCTGTGTTCAGAATGGGCTCTGTGTTCAGTGTGGGCTCTGTGTGCAGTGTGGGCTCTCTGTTCAGTGTGGCCTCTGTGTTCAGTGTGAGCTCGTTGTGCAGTGCTGGCTCCGTGTTCAGTGCGGAACCTGTGCTCAGTGTGGACCCTGTGATCAATCAGGCTTTGTGTTTCGTGTGGGCCCTGGGTTCCGAGTTAGCTCCGTGTTCAGAGTGTGCTCAATTTTCAGTGTGGGCCGTCTATTCATTGTGGGCTCTTTGTTCAGTGTGTGCCCTGTGTTCAGTGTTTGCTCTGTGTTCAGCGTGGGCTCGGTGTTCAGGTTGGGCTCTGTGTTCAGTGTGGGCTCTGTGTTCAGTGTGGGCTCTGTGTTCAGTGCGAGCTCCTTGATCAGCGTGGGCTCCATGTTCAGTGTGGTTTCCGTGTTCAATGTGGGCTCTGTGTTCAGTGTGGGCCCTGTGCTCAGAGTGGGACCTGTGTTCAGTGTGGACTCTGTGTTCAGGTTTGGCTCTGACTTCAGAGGGGGCTCAGTGTTCATTGTGGGACCTTGTGTTCAGAGTTGTCTTGTGTTCAGAGTATGTTTCGAGTGGGTTCTGTGTTCAGTGTGGACTCGGTATTCATTGTGAGCTCAGTGTTCAGTGTGAGATCACTGTTCAGTGCGGAGGCTGTGTTCAGAGCGGGCCCTGTGTTAGGAATGGGCCCTGTCTTCAGTGCCGGTCCTGTTTTCATTGTATTCCCTGTGTTTTTGAGGGCCCTGTGTGCAATGTCATCTTTTTTTACACTTTGGACTCTGTCGACAATTTGAACTACGTGTGGGCCCCGTTTTCAGTGTGGGCCATGTGTTCAATTTGAGCCATGCGTTCAGTGTGGGCTCTGTATTCAGTGTGAGCTCAGTGTTCACTGTGGTGTCTGTGTTCACTGTGGTCTCTGTGCTCAGTGTGGGCTCTGTGTTCACTGTGGTCTCTGTGTTCACTGTGGGCTCTGTGTTCACTGTGGGCTCTGTGCTCAGTGTGGTCTCTGTGTTCAGTGCGGGCTCTGTGTTCACTGTGGTCTCTGTGCTCAGTGTGGGCTCTGTGTTCAGTGTGGCCTCTGTGTTCAGTGTGGTCTTTGTGTTCAGTGTGGTCTCTGTGTTCAGTGTGGTCTCTGTGTTCACTGTGGTCTCTGTGTTCAGTGTGGTCTCTGTGTTCAGTGTGGGCTCTGTGATCAGTGTGAGCTCTGTGTTCAGTGTGGTCTCTGTGTTCAGTGTGGTCTCTGTGATCAGTGTGAGCTCTGTGTTCAGTGTGGTCTCTGTGATCAGTGTGAGCTCTGTGTTCAGTGTGGTCTCTGTGTTCAGTGTGAGCTCTGTGTTCAGTGTGGCCTCTGTGTTCAGTGTGGGCTCTGTGTTCAGTGTGGTCTCTGTGTTCAGTGTGGGCTCTGTGTTCAGTGTGGTCTCTGTGTTCAGTGTGGTCTCTGTGTTCTGTGTGGTCTCTGTGTTCAGTGTGGTCTCTGTGTTCAGTGTGGTCTCTGTGTTCAGTGTGGTCTCTGTGTTCTGTGTGGTCTCTGTGTTCAGTGTGGGCTCTGTGTTCAGTGTGGTCTCTGTGTTCAGTGTGGGCTCTGTGTTCAGTGTGGTCTCTGTGTTCAGTGTGGTCTCTGTGATCAGTGTGAGCTCTGTGATCAGTGTGGTCTCTGTGTTCAGTGTGGTCTCTGTGATCAGTGTGAGCTCTGTGTTCAGTGTGGTCTCTGTGTTCAGTGTGAGCTCTGTGTTCAGTGTGGCCTCTGTGTTCAGTGTGGGCTCTGTGTTCAGTGTGGTCTCTGTGTTCAGTGTGGGCTCTGTGTTCAGTGTGGTCTCTGTGTTCAGTGTGGTCTCTGTGTTCTGTGTGGTCTCTGTGTTCAGTGTGGTCTCTGTGTTCAGCGTGGGCTCTGTGTTCAGTGTGGTCTCTGTGTTCACTGTGGGCTCTGTGTTCAGTGTGGTCTCTGTGTTGAGTGTGGGCTCTGTGTTCAGTGTGGTCTCTGTGTTGAGTGTGGGCTCTGTGTTCAGTGTGGGCTCTGTGTTCAGTGTGGGCTCTGTGTTCGGTATGGGCTCTGTGTTCAGAGTGGGCTCTGTCTTCAGTGTGAGCTCAGCGTTCAGAGTGAGATCAGTGTTCCGTGTGGGCTCTGTGTTCAGTGTGAGATCAGTATTCAGTGCGGACTCTGTGTTCAGAATGGGCTCTGTGTTCAGTGTGGACTCGGTATTCATTGTGAGCTCAGTGTTCAGTGTGAGATCACTGTTCAGTGCGGAGGCTGTGTTCAGAGCGGGCCCTGTGTTAGGAATGGGCCCTGTCTTCAGTGCCGGTCCTGTTTTCATTGTATTCCCTGTGTTTTTGAGGGCCCTGTGTGCAATGTCATCTTTTTTTACACTTTGGACTCTGTCGACAATTTGAACTACGTGTGGGCCCCGTTTTCAGTGTGGGCCATGTGTTCAATTTGTGCCATGCGTTCAGTGTGGGCTCTGTATTCAGTGTGAGCTCAGTGTTCACTGTGGTGTCTGTGTTCACTGTGGTCTCTGTGCTCAGTGTGGGCTCTGTGTTCACTGTGGTCTCTGTGTTCACTGTGGGCTCTGTGTTCACTGTGGTCTCTGTGCTCAGTGTGGTCTCTGTGTTCAGTGCGGGCTCTGTGTTCACTGTGGTCTCTGTGCTCAGTGTGGGCTCTGTGTTCAGTGTGGTCTCTGTGTTCATTGTGGTCTCTGTGTTCAGTCTGGGCTCTGTGATCAGTGTGGGCTCTGTGTTCACTGTGGTCTCTGTGCTCAGTGTGGGCTCTGTGTTCAGTGTGGCCTCTGTGTTCAGTGTGGTCTTTGTGTTCAGTGTGGTCTCTGTGTTCAGTGTGGTCTCTGTGTTCACTGTGGTCTCTGTGTTCAGTGTGGTCTCTGTGTTCAGTGTGGGCTCTGTGATCAGTGTGAGCTCTGTGTTCAGTGTGGTCTCTGTGTTCAGTGTGGGCTCTGTGATCAGTGTGAGCTCTGTGTTCAGTGTGGTCTCTGTGTTCAGTGTGAGCTCTGTGTTCAGTGTGGCCTCTGTGTTCAGTGTGGGCTCTGTGTTCAGTGTGGTCTCTGTGTTCAGTGTGGGCTCTGTGTTCAGTGTGGTCTCTGTGTTCAGTGTGGTCTCTGTGTTCTGTGTGGTCTCTGTGTTCAGTGTGGTCTCTGTGTTCAGCGTGGGCTCTGTGTTCAGTGTGGTCTCTGTGTTCACTGTGGGCTCTGTGTTCAGTGTGGTCTCTGTGTTGAGTGTGGGCTCTGTGTTCAGTGTGGTCTCTGTGTTGAGTGTGGGCTCTGTGTTCAGTGTGGGCTCTGTGTTCAGTGTGGGCTCTGTGTTCGGTATGGGCTCTGTGTTCAGAGTGGGCTCTGTCTTCAGTGTGAGCTCAGCGTTCAGAGTGAGATCAGTGTTCCGTGTGGGCTCTGTGTTCAGTGTGAGATCAGTATTCAGTGTGAGATCAGTATTCAGTGTGAGATCAGTATTCATTGCGGACTCTGTGTTCAGAATGGGCTCTGTGTTCAGTGTGGGCTCTGTGTGCAGTGTGGGCTCTCTGTTCAGTGTGGCCTCTGTGTTCAGTGTGAGCTCGTTGTGCAGTGCTGGCTCCGTGTTCAGTGCGGAACCTGTGCTCAGTGTGGACCCTGTGATCAATCAGGCTTTGTGTTTCGTGTGGGCCCTGGGTTCCGAGTTAGCTCCGTGTTCAGAGTGTGCTCAATTTTCAGTGTGGGCCGTCTATTCATTGTGGGCTCTTTGTTCAGTGTGTGCCCTGTGTTCAGTGTTTGCTCTGTGTTCAGCGTGGGCTCGGTGTTCAGGTTGGGCTCTGTGTTCAGTGTGGGCTCTGTGTTCAGTGTGGGCTCTGTGTTCATTGTGGACGTTGTGTTCAGTGCGAGCTCCTTGATCAGCGTGGGCTCCATGTTCAGTGTGGTTTCCGTGTTCAATGTGGGCTCTGTGTTCAGTGTGGGCCCTGTGCTCAGAGTGGGACCTGTGTTCGGTGTGGACTCTGTGTTCAGGTTTGGCTCTGACTTCAGAGGGGGCTCAGTGTTCATTGTGGGACCTTGTGTTCAGAGTTGTCTTGAGTTCAGAGTATGTTTCGAGTGGGTTCTGTGTTCAGTGTGGACTCGGTATTCATTGTGAGCTCAGTGTTCAGTGTGAGATCACTGTTCAGTGCGGAGGCTGTGTTCAGAGCGGGCCCTGTGTTAGGAATGGGCCCTGTCTTCAGTGCCGGTCCTGTTTTCATTGTATTCCCTGTGTTTTTGAGGGCCCTGTGTGCAATGTCATCTTTTTTTACACTTTGGACTCTGTCGACAATTTGAACTACGTGTGGGCCCCGTTTTCAGTGTGGGCCATGTGTTCAATTTGTGCCATGCGTTCAGTGTGGGCTCTGTATTCAGTGTGAGCTCAGTGTTCACTGTGGTGTCTGTGTTCACTGTGGTCTCTGTGCTCAGTGTGGGCTCTGTGTTCACTGTGGTCTCTGTGTTCACTGTGGGCTCTGTGTTCACTGTGGTCTCTGTGCTCAGTGTGGTCTCTGTGTTCAGTGCGGGCTCTGTGTTCACTGTGGTCTCTGTGCTCAGTGTGGGCTCTGTGTTCAGTGTGGTCTCTGTGTTCATTGTGGTCTCTGTGTTCAGTCTGGGCTCTGTGATCAGTGTGGGCTCTGTGTTCACTGTGGTCTCTGTGCTCAGTGTGGGCTCTGTGTTCAGTGTGGCCTCTGTGTTCAGTGTGGTCTTTGTGTTCAGTGTGATCTCTGTGTTCAGTGTGGTCTCTGTGTTCACTGTGGTCTCTGTGTTCAGTGTGGTCTCTGTGTTCAGTGTGGGCTCTGTGATCAGTGTGAGCTCTGTGTTCAGCGTGGTCTCTGTGTTCAGTGTGGGCTCTGTGATCAGTGTGAGCTCTGTGTTCAGTGTGGTCTCTGTGTTCAGTGTGAGCTCTGTGTTCAGTGTGGCCTCTGTGTTCAGTGTGGGCTCTGTGTTCAGTGTGGTCTCTGTGTTCAGTGTGGTCTCTGTGTTCAGTGTGGTCTCTGTGTTCAGCGTGGGCTCTGTGTTCAGTGTGGTCTCTGTGTTCAGTGTGGTCTCTGTGTTCAGTGTGGTCTCTGTGTTCAGTGTGGTCTCTGTGTTGAGTGTGGGCTCTGTGTTCAGTGTGGGCTCTGTGTTCAGTGTGGGCTCTGTGTTCGTTATGGGCTCTGTGTTCAGAGTGGGCTCTGTCTTCAGTGTGAGCTCAGCGTTCAGAGTGAGATCAGTGTTCCGTGTGGGCTCTGTGTTCAGTGTGAGATCAGTATTCAGTGTGAGATCAGTATTCAGTGCGGACTCTGTGTTCAGAATGGGCTCTGTGTTCAGTGTGGGCTCTGTGTGCAGTGTGGGCTCTGTGTTCAGTGTGGCCTCTGTGTTCAGTGTGAGCTCGTTGTGCAGTGCTGGCTCCGTGTTCAGTGCGGAACCTGTGCTCAGTGTGGACCCTGTGATCAATCAGGCTCTGTGTTTCGTGTGGGCCCTGGGTTCCGAGTTAGCTCCGTGTTCAGAGTGTGCTCAATTTTCAGTGTGGGCCGTCTATTCATTGTGGGCTCTTTGTTCAGTGTGTGCCCTGTGTTCAGTGTTTGCTCTGTGTTCAGCGTGGGCTCGGTGTTCAGGTTGGGCTCTGTGTTCAGTGTGGGCTCTGTGTTCATTGTGGACGTTGTGTTCAGTGCGAGCTCCTTGATCAGCGTGGGCTCCATGTTCAGTGTGGTTTCCGTGTTCAATGTGGGCTCTGTGTTCAGTGTGGGCCCTGTGCTCAGAGTGGGACCTGTGTTCAGTGTGGACTCTGTGTTCAGGTTTGGCTCTGACTTCAGAGGGGGCTCAGTGTTCATTGTGGGACCTTGTGTTCAGAGTTGTCTTGTGTTCAGAGTATGTTTCGAGTGGGTTCTGTGTTCAGTGTGGACTCGGTATTCATTGTGAGCTCAGTGTTCAGTGTGAGATCACTGTTCAGTGCGGAGGCTGTGTTCAGAGCGGGCCCTGTGTTAGGAATGGGCCCTGTCTTCAGTGCCGGTCCTGTTTTCATTGTATTCCCTGTGTTTTTGAGGGCCCTGTGTGCAATGTCATCTTTTTTTACACTTTGGACTCTGTCGACAATTTGAACTACGTGTGGGCCCCGTTTTCAGTGTGGGCCATGTGTTCAATTTGAGCCATGCGTTCAGTGTGGGCTCTGTATTCAGTGTGAGCTCAGTGTTCACTGTGGTGTCTGTGTTCACTGTGGTCTCTGTGCTCAGTGTGGGCTCTGTGTTCACTGTGGTCTCTGTGTTCACTGTGGGCTCTGTGTTCACTGTGGTCTCTGTGCTCAGTGTGGTCTCTGTGTTCAGTGCGGGCTCTGTGTTCACTGTGGTCTCTGTGCTCAGTGTGGGCTCTGTGTTCAGTGTGGTCTCTGTGTTCATTGTGGTCTCTGTGTTCAGTCTGGGCTCTGTGATCAGTGTGGTCTCTGTGTTCACTGTGGTCTCTGTGCTCAGTGTGGGCTCTGTGTTCAGTGTGGCCTCTGTGTTCAGTGTGGTCTCTGTGTTCAGTGTGGTCTCTGTGTTCACTGTGCTCTCTGTGTTCAGTGTGGTCTCTGTGTTCAGTGTGGGCTCTGTGATCAGTGTGAGCTCTGTGTTCAGTGTGGTCTCTGTGTTCAGTGTGGGCTCTGTGCTCAGTGTGAGCTCTGTGTTCAGTGTGGTCTCTGTGTTCAGTGTGAGCTCTGTGTTCAGTGTGGCCTCTGTGTTCAGTGTGGGCTCTGTGTTCAGTGTGGTCTCTGTGTTCAGTGTGGGCTCTGTGTTCAGTGTGGTCTCTGTGTTCAGTGTGGTCTCTGTGTTCTGTGTGGTCTCTGTGTTCAGTGTGGTCTCTGTGTTCAGCGTGGGCTCTGTGTTCAGTGTGGTCTCTGTGTTCACTGTGGGCTCTGTGTTCAGTGTGGTCTCTGTGTTGAGTGTGGGCTCTGTGTTCAGTGTGGGCTCTGTGTTCAGTGTGGGCTCAGTGTTCAGAGCAGATTTTGTATTCAGTGCGGCCTCTGTTTTCAGAGAGGGATCTGTGTTGAGAGCAGGCTGTATGTTCATATTGGGCCCTGTTTTCCATCAGGCTCTGTGTTCGGTGTCGGCTCTGTGTTCAGTGAGTGCTCTGTGTTCAGTGAGTGCTCTGTGTTCAGTGTGGGCTCTGTGTTCAGTGTGGGCTCTATGTTCAGTGTGGTCTCTGTGTTCAGTGTGGGCTCTGTGTTCAGTGTGGGCTCTGTGTTCAGTGTGGGCTCTGTGTTCAGTGAGTGCTCTGTGTTCAGTGAGTGCTCTGTGTTGAGTGTGGGCTCTGTGTTGAGTGTGGGCTCTGTGTTCAGTGAGTGCTCTGTGTTCAGTGAGTGCTCTGTGTTCAGTGTGGTCTCTGTGTTCAGTGTGGGCTCTGTGTTCAGTGAGTGCTCTGTGTTCAGTGTGGGCTCTGTGTTCAGAGTGGTCCATGTGATCACTGTGGGCCCTCTGTTCATTGTGGGCCCTGGGTTCAGTGTGAGCCTTATGTTCAATGTATGCTCTCTGTTGAATGTGGGCTCTATGTTAATTGAGGGCTCTGTGTTCAGTGTGGGCTCTGTGATCAGTGTCGGCTCCATGTTCAGCGTGGGCTCTGTGTTCAGGGTGGGCCCTGTGTCCAGAGTTATCTCTGTGTTCAGTGTGGTATCAATGTTCAGAGATAGATCTGTGTTCACTGGAGGCTCTATGTTCAGCATGACCTCAGTGTTCAGTGTGAGCTTTGTGTTCAGTGTGAGCTCAGTGTTCAGTGTGGGCCCTGGACTCTGTGTGGGTTCTGTGTTCAGTGTGAGCTTAGTTTTCAGTCTGAGATCAGTGTTCAGGGTGGCTCTATGTTCAGTGTAGCCGCTGTGCTCAATTTAGGCTCTGTGTTCAGTGTGGGCTCTGTGTTCAGTGTGGGCTCTGTGCTCTGTGTGGGCTCTGTGTTCAGTGTGGGATCTGTGTTCAGAGTGGGCCCTGTGTTCAGTGTGAGCTGGGTGTTCAGTGTGTGCTCAATGTGCAGTGTGTTCCCTGTGTTCAGATGGAGCCCTATGTTCACATTTGGCACTATTTTTTTTGTGTGCCCTGTGTTCGGACAGGGCCCTGTGTTCAGAGTGGGCCCTCTGTTCAGTGTGGACCCCGTGTTCAGTGTGGGCCGTCTATTCAGTGTGTGCTCTTTGTTCAGTGTGAGCCCTGTGTTCTGTGTGAGCTCTGTGTTCAGTGTGAGCTCTGTGTTCAGTGTGGTCTCTGTGTTCAGTGTGGTCTCTGCGTTCAGTGTGGTCTCTGTGTTCAGTGTGGGCTCTGTGTTCAGTGTGGGCTCTGTGTTCAGTGTGGGCTCTGTGTTCAGCGTGGGCTCTGTGTTCAGTGTGGGCTCTGTGTTCAGTGTGGTCTCTGTGTTCAGAGCAGATTTTGTATTCAGTGCGGCCTCTGTTTTCAGAGAGGGATCTGTGTTGACAGCAGGCTGTATGTTCATATTGGGCCCTGTTTTCCATCAGGCTCTGTGTTCGGTGTCGGCTCTGTGTTCAGTGTGTGCTCTGTGAACAGTGTGGGCTCTGTGTTCAGTGTGGGCTCTGTGTTCAGTGTGGGCTCTGTGTTCAGTGTGAGCTCTGTGTTCAGTGTGGGCTCTGTGTTCAGTGTGGGCTCTGTGTTCAGTGTGGGCTCTGTGTTCAGTGCGAGCTCTGTGTTCAGTGTGGGCTCTGTGTTCAGTGTGGACTCTGTGTTCAGTGCGGGCTCTGTGTTCAGTGAGTGCTCTGTGTTCAGTGTGGGCTCTGTGTTCAGTGTCGGCTCTGTGTTCAGTGTGGGCTCTGTGTTAAGTGTGGGCTCTGTGTTCAGTGAGTGCTCTGTGTTCAGTGAGTGCTCTGTGTTCAGTGTGGGCTCTGTGTTCAGTGTGGGCTCTGTGTTCAGTGTGGGCTCTGTGTTCAGTGAGTGCTCTGTGTTGAGTGTGGGCTCTGTGTTGAGTGTGGGCTCTGTGTTCAGTGAGTGCTCTGTGTTCAGTGAGTGCTCTGTGTTCAGTGAGTGCTCTGTGTTCAGTGTGGGCTCTGTGTTCAGTGTGGGTTCTGTGTTCAGTGAGTGTTCTGTGTTCAGTGAGTGTTCTGTGTTCAGTGTGGGCTCTGTGTTGAGTGTGGGCTCTGTGTTCAGTGAGTGCTCTGTGTTCAGTGTGGTCTCTGTGTTCAGTGTGGGCTCTGTGTTCAGTGTGGGCTCTGTGTTGAGTGTGGGCTCTGTGTTCAGTGAGTGCTCTGTGTTCAGTGAGTGCTCCGTGTTCAGTGTGGGCTCTGTGTTCAGTGTGGGCTCTGTGTTCAGTGTGGGCTCTGTGTTGAGTGTGGGCTCTCTGTTCAGTGAGTGCTCTGTGTTCAGTGAGTGTTCTGTGTTCAGTGTGGGCTCTCTGTTCAGTGAGTGCTCTGTTTTCAGTGAGTGCTCTGTGTTCAGTGTGGGCTCTGTGTTCAGTGTGGGCTCTGTGTACAGTGTGGGCTCTGTGTTCAGTGTGCGCTCTGTGTTCAGTGAGTGCTCTGTGTTCAGTGTGGGCTCTGTGTTCAGTGAGGGCTCTGTGTTGAGTGTGGGCTCTGTGTTCAGTGAGTGCTCTGTGTTCAGTGTGGGCTCTGTTTTCAGTGTGGGCTCTGTGTTCAGAGTGGTCCATGTGATCACTGTGGGCCCTCTGTTCATTATGGGCCCTGGGTTCAGTGTGAGCCTTATGTTCAATGTATGCTCTCTGTTGAGTGTGGGCTCTATGTTAATTGAGGGCTCTGTGTTCAGTGTGGGCCCTGTGTACAGAGTGGGCCCTGTTTTAAGAGTGGGCCCTGAGTTCAGTGTGGGCTCTGTGATCAGTGTCGGCTCCATGTTCAGCGTGGGCTCTGTGTTCAGGGTGGGCCCTGTGTCCAGAGTTATCTCTGTGTTCAGTGTGGTATCAATTTTCGGAGATAGATCTGTGTTCACTGGAGGCTCTATGTTCAGCATGACCTCAGTGTTCAGTGTGAGCTTTGTGTTCAGTGTGAGCTCAGTGTTCAGTGTGGGCCCTGGACTCTGTGTGGGTCCTGTGTTCAATGTGAGCTTAGTTTTCAGTCTGAGATCAGTGTTCAGGGTGGCTCTATGTTCAGTGTAGCCGCTGTGCTCAATTTAGGCTCTGTGTTCAGTGTGGGCTCTGTGTTCAGTGTTGGCTCTGTGCTCTGTGTGGGCTCTGTGTTCAGTGTGGGATCTGTGTTCAGAGTGGGCCCTGTGTTCAGTGTGAGCTTGGTGTTCAGTGTGTGCTCAATGTGCAGTGTGTTCCCTGTGTTCAGATGGAGCCCTATGTTCACATTTGGCACTATTTTTTTTGTGTGCCCTGTGTTCGGACAGGGCCCTGTGTTCAGAGTGGGCCCTCTGTTCAGTGTGGACCCCGTGTTCAGTGTGGGCCGTCTATTCAGTGTGTGCTCTTTGTTCAGTGTGAGCCCTGTGTTCTGTGTGAGCTCTGTGTTCAGTGTGAGCTCTGTGTTCAGTGTGGGCTCTGTGTTCAGTGTGGTCTCTGTGTTCAGTGTGGTCTCTGCGTTCAGTGTGGTCTCTGTGTTCAGTGTGGGCTCTGTGTTCAGTGTGGGCTCTGTGTTCAGCGTGGGCTCTGTGTTCAGTGTTGGCTCTGTGTTCAGTGTGGGCTCTGTGTTCAGCGTGGGCTCTGTGTTGAGTGTGGGCTCTGTGTTCAGTGTGGTCTCTGTGTTCAGAGCAGATTTTGTATTCAGTGCGGCCTCTGTTTTCAGAGAGGGATCTGTGTTGAGAGCAGGCTGTATGTTCATATTGGGCCCTGTTTTCCATCAGGCTCTGTGTTCGGTGTCGGCTCTGTGTTCAGTGTGTGCTCTGTGTTCAGTGTGGGCTCTGTGTTCAGTGTGGGCTCTGTGTTCAGTGTGGGCTCTGTGTTCAGTGAGTGTTCTGTGTTCAGTGTGGGCTCTGTGTTGAGTGTGGGCTCTGTGTTCAGTGAGTGCTCTGTGTTCAGTAAGTGCTCTGTGTTCAGTGTGGTCTCTGTGTTCAGTGTGGGCTCTGTGTTCAGTGTGGGCTCTGTGTTGAGTGTGGGCTCTCTGTTCAGTGAGTGCTCTGTGTTCAGTGAGTGCTCTGTGTTCAGTGTGGGCTCTGTGTTCAGTGTGGGCTCTGTGTTCAGTGTGGGCTCTGTGTTCAGTGAGTGCTCTGTGTTCAGTGTGGGCTCTGTGTTGAGTGTGGGCTCTGTGTTCAGTGAGTGCTCTGTGTTCAGTGTGGGCTCTGTGTTGAGTGTGGGCCCTGTGTTCAGTGAGTGCTCTGTGTTCAGTGTGGGCTCTGTGTTCAGTGTGCGCTCTCTGTTCAGTGAGTGCTCTGTGTTCAGTGAGGGTTCTGTGTTGAGTGTGGGCTCTCTGTTCAGTGAGTGCTCTGTGTTCAGTGTGGGCTCTGTGTTCAGTGTAGGCTCTGTGTTCTGAGTGGTCCATGTGATCACTGTGGGCCCTCTGTTCATTGTGGGCCCTGGGTTCAGTGTGAGCCTTATGTTCAATGTATGCTCTCTGTTGAGTGTGGGCTCTATGTTAATTGAGGGCTCTGTGTTCAGTGTGGGCCCTGTGTACAGAGTAGGCCCTGTTTTAAGAGTGGGCCCTGAGTTCAGTGTGGGCTCTGTGATCAGTGTCGGCTCCATGTTCAGCGTGGGCTCTGTGTTCAGAGTTATCTCTGTCTTCATTGTGGTATCAATGTTCAGAGATAGATCTGTGTTCACTGGAGCTCAGTGTTCAGTGTGGGCCCTGGACTCTGTGTGGGTCCTGTGTTCAGTGTGAGCTTAGTTTTCAGCCTGAGATCAGTGTTCAGGGTGGCTCTATGTTCAGTGTGGCCGCTGTGCTCAGTGTGGGCTCTGTGTTCAGTGTGGGATCTGTGTTCAGAGTGGGCACTGTGCTCTGTGTGGGCTCTGTGTTCAGTGTGGGATCTGTGTTCAGAGTGGGCTCTGTGTTCAGTGTGGGCTCTGTGTTCAATGTGGGCTCTGTGCACTATGTGGGCTCTGTGTTCAGTGTGGGATCTGTGTTCAGAGTGGGCACTGTGTTCAGTGTGAGCTGGGTGTTCAGTGTGTGCTCAATGTGCAGTGTGTTCCCTGTGTTCAGATGGAGCCCTATGTTCACATTTGGCACTATTTTTTTTGTGTGCCCTGTGTTCGGACAGGGCCCTGTGTTCAGAGTGGGCCCTCTGTTCAGTGTGGACCCCGTGTTCAGTGTGGGCCGTCTATTTAGTGTGTTTTCTTTGTTCAGTGTGAGCCCTGTGTTCTGTGTGAGCTCTGTGTTCAGTGTGGGCACCGCCTTCAGTGTTGGCTCTGTGTTTAGTGTTGGCCCTGTGTTCAGATGGAGCTCTGTGTTCAGTATGGACCCTGAATTCAGTGTGAGCCCTGTGTTCAGTGTGGGCCCTGTGTTCAGGTTGGGCCCTGTATTAGGAGTGAGCCCTGTGTTCAGTGTGGGCTCTGTGTTCAGTGTGTTCTCTTTATTCAGTTTTGGTTCCCTGGTCATCCTGGGCACTATATGCAGTGTGAGGCCTGCGTTCAGTGTGTTTTTTCAGTTCAGTATCTGGTCTGTGTTCAGTGTGGGGCCTGTGTCCAATCAGCCTCTGTGTTCAGCGTGAGCTCAGTGCTCAGTGTGGGCTCTATGTTCAATGTGGCCTCTGTGTTCAACGTGGACTCTGTGTTCAGTGTGTTTACTGTGCTCAGAGTGGACTCTGTGTTCAGTGTGAGCTGGCTGTTTAGTGTGTGCTCAGTGTGCAGTGTGTTCCCTGTGTTCAGTGTGGGCCCTGTGTTCAGGATGGGCCCTCTCTTCAGTGTGCGATCTTTGTTCAGTATGAGCCCTGTGTTCAGTGTGGGCTCTGTGTTGAGGGTGGGCACCGCCTTCAGAGTGGGCTCTGTGTTCAGTGTGGGCCCTGTGTTCAGATGGAGCTCGGTGTTCACTATGAACCCTGCGTTTAGTGTGAGCCCTGTTTTCAGTGAGGGCCTTGTGTTCAGTGTGGGCCCTCTGTTCAGATTGGGTTCTGTGTTAGGAGTGAGCCCTGTGTTCAGTGAGGGCGCTGTGTTCAGTGTGGGACATGTGTTCAATCTGGGCCCTGTATTCAGATAGGGCCCTGTGTTAGGCGTGAGAACTTTGTTCAGTGAGGGCCCTGTGTTTAGTGTTTTCTCTTTATAAAGTTTTGGTCATTCAGCGCCCTGTTTTCAGTGTGAGCTCAGTGTTCACTGTGGGCTCTGTGTTCACTGTGGGCTCAGTGTTCAGTGTGGCCTCTGTGTTCAGTGTGGGCTCTGTGTTCACTGTGGGCTCAGTGTTCAGTGTGGCCTCTGTGTTCAGTGTGGGCTCTGTGTTCAATGTGGGCTCTGTGTTCAGTGTGGGCTCTGTGCTCAGTGTGGGCTCTGTTTTCAGTGTGGGCTCTGTGTTCAATGTGGGCTCTGTGTTCAGTGTGGGCTCTGTGCTCAGTGTGGGCTCTGTGCTCAGTGTGGGCTCTGTGCTCAGTTTGGGCCCTGTGTTCAGTGTGGGCTCTGTGTTCAGTGCGGGCTCTGTGCTCAGTGTGGGCCCTGTGTTCAGCGTGTTCCCTGTCTTCAGAGTGGGCCCTGTGTACAGTGTGGACCCTGTGTTCAGGATGGGCCCGCTATTCAGTGTGGGATCTTTGTTCAGTGTGAGCGTTGTGTTCAGCGTGTGCTCTGTGTTCAGGGAGGGCACCGCCTTCAGAGTGGGTTCTGTGTTCATTGTGGGCTCAGTGTTCAGTGTGGGCTCTATGATTAGTGTGAGCTGGGTGTTTCGTATATGCTCAGTGTGCAGTGTGTTCCCTGTGTTCTGTGAGGGCTCTGTGTTCAGGTGGGCCCTCTATGCAGTGTGGGATATTTGTTCACTGTGAGCCCTATGTTCAGCGGTTGAGCTGTGTTCAGGGAGGACACCGCCTTCAGAGTGGGCCCTGTGTTCAGTGTGGGCCCTGTGTTCAGTGTGAGCTCAGGGTTCAGTGAGGGCTCTATGTTCAGTGTGGCCTCTGTATTCAATGTGGGCCCTGTGTTCAGTGTGGGCCCTGTGCTCAGACTGGGCTCTGTGTTTAGTATGAGCTGGGAGTTTTGTGTATGCTCAGTGTTCGGTGTGGACCCTGTGTTCAGTGTGTTCCCTGTGTTCAGTGTGGGCGCTGTGTTCAGGGTGGGCTCTGTTTTCAACGTGGGCCCTGTGTTCAGTGTGGGCTCTGTGTTCAGCGAGGGCTCTATGTTCAGTGTGACCTCTCTGTTTAGTGAAGGCTCTGTGTTCAGTGTGGGCTCTGTGTTCAGTGTGGGCTCTGTGTTCAGTGTGGTCTTTGTGTTCAATGTGGGCCCTGTGTTCAGTGTGGGCCCTGTGTTCAGTGTGGGCCCAGTGTTCAGAGTGGGCTCTGTGCTCAAAGTGACCTAGTGCACAGTGTATGCTCAGAGTGCAGTGCGTTCCCTCTGTTCAGTGTAGACCATGTGCTCATGGTGGGACCTCTATTCAGTGTGGGATCTTTGTTCATTGTGAACCATGTGTTCAGGGTCAGCACCACCTTCAGAGGGGGCTCTGTGTTTAGTGTGGACTCAGTGTTCATTGAGGGTACTATGTCCAGTGTGGCCTCTGGGTTCAATGTGGGCCCTGTGTTCATTGTTGGCCCGGTGTTCTGTGTGAGCTCTGTGTTCAGTGTGGGCTCTGTGTTCAGTGTGGGCTCTGTGTTCAAAGTGGGCTCTGTGTTCAGTGTGAGCCCTGTGTTCAGTATGGGCCCGGTTTTCTGTGTGAGCTCTGTGTTCAGTGTGGTCTCTGTGTTCAGTGTGGGCCCTGTGTTCAGTGTGGGCCCGGTGTTCTGTGTGAGCTCTGTGTTCAGTGTGGGCTCTGTGTTCAGTGTGGACACTGTGTTCAATGTGCGCCCTGTGTTCAGTGTGGGCCCTGTGGTCAGTGTGGGCCCGGTGTTCTATGTGAGCTCTGTGTTCAGTGTGGTCTCACAGCTGAGTGTATCCTCAGTGTGCAGTGTGTACCCTGTGTTCAGCATGTGGTCTGTGTTCAGGGTGGGCATGGCATTCAGATTATTCTCTGTGTTCAGTGTGGGCTCTGTGTTGATTGTAGGCTCTGTATTCACTGTGGGCCCTGTGTTTTGTGTGAGCTCAGTGTTCAGTGAGGTCTCTGAATTCAGTTCAGCCTGTGTGTTCAATGTGGGCCCTGTGTTCAATGTGGGCCCTGTGTTCAGTGTGGGCCCTGTGCTCAGTGTGGGCTCTGTGTTCAGTGTGGGCCCGGTGTTCAGAGTGGGCCCTGTGTTCAATGTGGGCCCTGTGTTCAGTGTGGGCCCTGTGCTCATTGTGGGCTCTGTGTTCAGTGTGGTCTCTGTGTTCAGTCTGGGCCCGGTGTTCTTGTGAGCTCTGTGTTCAGTGTGGTCTCTGTGTTCAGGGTGGGCCGGCTATTCAGTGTGGGATCTTTGTTCAGTGTGAGCCCTGTGTTGAGTGTGGGCCCTGTGCTCAGTGTGGACCCTGTGTTCAGGGTGGGCTCTCTATTCAGTGTGGGATCTTTGTTCAGTGTGAGCCCTGAGTTCAGCGTGGGCTCTGTGTTCAGGGTCGGCTCTGTGTTGAGGGTAGGCACCGCCTTCAGAGTGGTCTCTGTGTTCAGAGTGGGCCCTGTGTTCAGATGGAGCTCTGTGTTCAGTATGGACCCTGCGTTTAGTGTATTCCCTGTGTTCAGTGTGGGCCATGTGCTCAGTGTGTGCTCTGTGTTCAGATTGGGCTCTGTGTTAGGAGTGAGCCCTTTGTTCAGTACGGGCGCTGTGATGTGTGTTCCCTGTGTTCGGTGCGGGCCCTGTGTTCAGTGTGTTCTTTGTGTTCAGTGTGAGCTCTGTGTTCAGTGTGTTCTCTGTGTTCAGTGTGAGTTCTGTGTTCAGTGTGTTCTCTGTGTTCAGTGTGAGCTCCGTGTTCTGTCTGGGCTTTATGTTCAGTGTGGCCTCTGTGTTCAATGTTGTCTCTGTGTTCAGTGTGGGTCCTTTGTTCAGAGTGTGCACTGTGGTCAGTGTTAGCTGGGTGTTCAGTGTATGCTCAGTGTGCAGTGTGTTCCCTTTGATCAGTGTGGGCCCTGTGTTCAATGTCGGCTCTGTGTTCAGGGTCGGCTCTGTGTTGAGGGTAGGCACCGCCTTCAGAGTGGTCTCTGTGTTCAGTATGGACCCTGTGTTTAGTGTAATCCCTGTGTTCAGTGTGGGCCATGTGCTCAGTGTGAGCTCTGTGTTCAGATTGGGCTCTGTGTTAGGAGTGAGCCCTGTGTTCAGTACGGGCGCTGTGTTGTGTGTTCCCTGTGTTCGGTGCGGGCCCTGTGTTCAGTGTGTTCTCTGTGTTCAGTGTGTTCCATGTGTTCAGTGTGAGTTCTGTGTTCAATGTGTTCTCTGTGTTCAGTGTGAGCCCTGTGTTCAGTGTGGGCTCTGTGTTCAGTGTGAGCTCCGTGTTCTGTCTGTGCTTTATGTTCAGTGTGGACTCTGTGTTCAATGTTGTCTCTGTGTTCAGTGTGGGTCCTTTGTTCAGAGTGGGCACTGTGGTCAGTGTGAGCTGGGTGTTCAGTGTATGCTCAGTTTGCAGTGTGTTCCCTTTGATCAGTGTGGGCCCTGTGTTCAGGGTGGGCCCTGTGTTCAGGGTGGGCCATCTATTCAGTGTGGGATCTTTGTTCAGTGTGAGCCCTGTGTTCAGTGTGGGCCCTGTGTTCTGTGTGGGCCCTGTGTTCAGGTTGGGCCCTCTATTCAGTGTGGGATCTTTGTTCAGTGTGAGCCCTGTGCTCAGTGTGAGCCCTGTGTTGAGTGTGGGCTCTTTGTGCAGTGTGGGCCCTGTGATCAGTGTGGGCCCTCTATTCAGTGTGGGATCTTTGTTGAGTGTGAGCCCTGTGTTCAGTGTGAGCCCTGTGTTCAGTGTGGGCCCTGTGTTCAGTGTGGGCTCTGTGTTCAGGGTGGGCCCTCTATTCAGTGTCGGATCTATGTTCAGTGTGAGCCCTGTGTTCAGTGTTGGCCCTGTGTTCAGGGTGGGCTCTGTGTTGAGGGTGGGCAGCGCCTTCAGAGTGGTCTCTGTGTTCAGTGTGGTCCCTGTGTTCAGATGGAGCTCTGTGTTCAGTATGGCCACTGCGTTTAATGTGAGCCCTGTGTTCAGTGTTGGCCACGTGTTCATTGTGGGCCCTCTGTTTAGATTGGGCTCTGTATTAGGAATGAGCCCTGTGTTCAGTGAGGGCTCTGTGTTCAGTGTGCATCATGTGTTCAGTGTGGGTCCTCGGTTCCGATTGGGCCCTATGTTAGGAGTGAGCCCTTTGTTCAGTGAGGGTACTGTGTTTAGTGTGTTCTCTTCATATAGTTTAGCTTCCGCGGTCAGTGTGCGCCCTGTGTTCAGTGTGAGCCCTGCGTTCACTGTGTTCTCTGTGTTCAGTGTCTGCTCTGTGTTCATAGTGGGCCCTGTGTTCAGTGTGAGCCCTGCGTTCAGTGTGTTCTCTGTGTTCATTGTGTGCTCTGTGTTCAGAGTGGGCCCTGTGTATAATCAGGCTCTGTGTTCAGAGTGGGCTCTGTGTTCAGTGTGAGCTCAGTGCTCGGTGTGACCACTTTTGGTGATGGGCAATGCTGTATCCCAACCAGACTCCATTGTGTGCACTGATTGCCTCTGTGAATCGCTGCTTAACATGGAGGATAACAGGTTCATCAGCAGAATGAGGGTGGGGGGTTAAAGGTAGCGTGTCCTATCCCTCTGTTTTCTCCCTGATGCGGTGAAACACAATGGAGACAGGAGTCAATGCTGAACATTGCCAGAGCCAGTCCCTCCCCACTCTCTGCCAAAATGCTGGCACATCTGCTGGGTGTGTCCTGCCAGGGGGACAGGTGATGGACGATGGTGATGGTGATGGTGATGGACGAGCCAGGGACATTGACCTTCAGTCTGTTAGTTTGAGGATGACCACATCGGAGCTTCTTGATGGTTCATGTGCTCCTGTAATTCACTGGCCAACCCCTCCATCCCTTTCAATATGGTGATGCACCGACCCGAATGAGAAATGATGGGCAGTTAAGAATTAACGACGTTGCTCTGGGTCTGGGGTTACATGCAGGTCAGACAGGCTAAAAATGGTAGATTTCCTTCCATAAGGGACACGAGTCAACCAGGTGGATCTTCATCACAATCCACTAGTTTCACTCTCACCATCCACGGTCTTTGTGTTTTATTTTAAGTCCGAGAGTATAATTTACCCAACCCCACAGCCTACAGTGAGTCTGCAGTCAGGGGCCCGGACAATCACCCAGTCGGCATTTTCGGGGGCTGTGTTCAGCATCGTGAAATCTATCCTTTGACGGGTCAGTGTATATCACTCACTGCGCCCAGTGAGCGCATGGTCCTTCTCTGGTGTGACTGAGCTCACCCTGAGATACAGCCTACAGCGTCCACCCCTCCTTGTCGAGCCACTGTCAACTGTCCCACCCCTCCTGTGCCCCAAACCGAGCCTAACAAACCACATACCAATTGTCTCCGCACTGGGCACCTCCAGCCCTGCAAAAATCCTTCCCTTTTAAATCATTTCCACAACCCTCTATCCATTCCCTCTTCCCAGGTTCCCTGTTCTCTTTGATTCCTCACTGCCGTCTATCTGCATTGCGTGGATGGGCCGCATGGCTTTCGGAGATTTGATGACTCTATGAGTCTACCTTTATTGGGTTTTTAATTGTCTCCAAGTGAATGTTGTTAGCTGGAGATTAAACTAAACTCCTGTATCCAGGAGTGGGATAAAAGTTTTGAAATGTCTGGAATGCAATGTGTGTATACAGAGTTCCATGCCGGACATCAGAGTTGGAGCACACATCAGTCACTTCGAGCAGCTTACCGGCCTGTTAAATGTTTACCTGGAACACGGAACTGACCGGGCACCAGGTGCCATCCTGTCTGACAGCGTAGAACAAGGTGTGAGAACCTGACAGTAATGAGACAGCCCAGGATAGGGTCCAGCAGCTCACTGCCCGTCTGTGTGGACACTGTGCAGGCTTTAATCTTTCTAAATATCCTCAACAGCCCCTCCAGGGGTCTTACATCCTCCCCCATGTGTGGTGATCAGTGCTGGATGTATTAATCTAGCTGTCGCCTCAGCAGGGATTAATCATTGTTCAAAGTAACATCCACTGATTTAGTTCCCAACACTTGTATTTATGCAAAATGCTCCAGCAAAACACAATAAGCTCGATACCACCCAGGACAAAGCAGCCCCTCTTGAATGTCTCCCCAACCACAAACATTCACTCCCTTCACCAAGGACGCACAGTGACAGCAGTGTTTACCATCCACACGATGTTCAGCAGCAACTCACGAAGGTTCCTTCGACACGGCCGCCCAAATTCACGACATCTAATATCTAGAAGGACAAGGACACATGGGAACATCATCTCCTGGCAGTTGCCCATCAATCCACTCACCATCCTGACTTGCAAATATATCGGCCAATCCTTCGCTGTCTCTGGGACAAAATGCTGGAACTTGCTCCCTAACAGCGCTATGGGGGTCCCTACACCACAGGGATTGTAGCGGCTGTCACCGCGTTCTCAAGGGACAATTTGGGAGAGACATTAAATGCTGGCCTAGCCAGCGACGCCCACATCCCACGAATTAATTTTAAGCAATGGAGCCCAATACCCTCCACACTTCGCTAACTGCTCTCTCATCCTGCCCTTCCAAATGTCAAAGATAACATTTCGGAACACCCCATATCCCTCTGTCTCCGAACGCTCTTTAAAATTGCTTCATTGAGTGCATAATGCCTCCCCGTATTCCTTCTGACAAAGTGCATCACCTCATATCTCACTCTGCAAAATTCCATCTGCCACTTATCTGCCCAGTTTGCCCTCCTATCTACGTCCTGTTTCCATCGATTTCTATCGCACACAGTGGTTGCCATGACTTCAATTATTTTTTCATCGACAAGTTTTGGAATTTCACCGTATTCCTCGTGTAAGTAATTGGGGGAACATCACTTTCTACATGCTCCAACCTGACAAAAACCCCTTTACTCCAAGAGCACTTGTGTTGGATCATCGGCTGAGGGAGGTGTGTAGACGAGAATCATGAGGAGACATTTTTTTGCCCATGCTTGACCTGATGACATTGGCCAATATTGAGGACTCCAGTGGAAACGACCTCCTGCTCCATAGCACTGTGGCACTGCCGGTGGGAAAGGGGCATACCCAGGAATGGCGATGGACACGTCTACGATAATGGCACTGAGGCATGACTCTGTGAAAATGATTTTGCTGGAGCTACAGGACCTGAATGTGGCCCTGCCATTGTCTGACCTCCCCATTCCCTTCCTGTCAATGTGGAGACACACCGATCCAAGTGAGAAATGAGAAACCTACAAGAAGTGGTGTTCAGCACAGCCAGTTTTATTCACATGATTGAGGAACCAGTGGGTCAGGGGGCACGGGGACTACACAGTCAATGGAGCCTCAAGACGGTGCTGGAATCACGGGCCCTGGAAGTCAGGCTCGTGTCGCTGGCCTTGGTTGCCAACCACCGATTCCCCTTTTTCTGAATCGCTTCGTCACGCAGTATTAAAACAACCAATAGAGCTTGTTGCGATTCAAACCCTCGTTTCTGCGGCAGTGCCCCCAACGACAGGTGCCCCCTTTAATTCCGTCACATGCAACGGTCAAAGCTGAAATGCAGAATTGAATCTTCTCCTGATACCACCAGTAAGGACCCTCGACTCTCGCTCAAACACTTGTTATGTATCACCCTAAAAGCTGAAGTCCCCCTTTTATAACCATACCTGATATTGCATCATTGCCGGTTTGGTCTGTGAGGTATTGTCCAAGGAGATGGAGAACAGAACTACGCACAGGGCTCTACGGGTGGCGTAACCAAGGTACATGCAGAGCAGAACTACACACAGAGACCCACGTGTGGTCTAACCAAGCGATATGGAGACCAGAGACCAGAACTGTGCACCGTGCTTTGAGTTTGGTCTAACCGAGGGATATGGAGACCATAATTATGCACAGTACACCATGTGTGTTTCAACCAAGGGATAGGGAGGCCGGAACTGTGCACATTTCTCCAGGTGTGGTCTAACCAAGGCATATGGTGACCTCAGCTCTGCACAGTGCTCCAAGTGTGGTCTCACTGAGGGATATGGAGACCAGATAAAAGCAAAGTTCTCCATGTGTGCTCTAACCGGGGGATATGGAGACCTTGACTGTTCACTGTGCTCCAAGTGTGGTCTGACCGAGGGATATGAAGACCTGAACTGTAATTAAAAACTACATATTCTTAGAATTTAGTTGCAATTTTAAGATCCCGTCGAGTCAGATGTGGAGGCTCGAACAAAATTAAACAACAAAATAAAGAGTATTAAAAAAATGTCCTAATTTGGAGAACATTCCCACGCTGAGATTGAAGAGTTTTGGTAACATGGTTAGGTTCATGTTCCAGAACCAAGCCGGATAAATGGACTTAAAAACAGATCAAAAATGATCCAGTCGAATGGCAGCATATGTTTGATTGGGTGAATGGCCTACTTCTGTTCGTGTGAATGGTTTCATAGATTAGCGACCTGGAGGTTAGTTAAACTCGCTAAATATACTTTGCAGCGATGATCTGTCCCGGTACAAGGAATACAACAACCAAGAGCAGTGCTTTCCTCATCTTTTATGAGCACCTCAGAGCTACAGTGAATTGCCTGGGCTACAGGAGCTCTTTGTATGAACTCAGAGTATAAACTGTAGTTAATAAACACACACAAACACCCATACAGACACGGTGAGGATTGGCTTCACCTTGGGGGCATTGAAGGGACAGGTCACTCACTGAGAGTAACAGTAACTGCAATCAATGATTAAATGTGTGTCGCAAGGCAAGTATGTGTTAATCAAAAGATTCCGTCCTGTGTAAGGATTGAACGTGGGAAGGTTTATGGAAATATCTTTCTGCGATTAAGGTAAGGATAATACAGCAGATAAGAGGGCCATTCGGCCCATCGTGCCTGTGTCGCCTCTCTGAAACAACTATCCCATTATTCCCACGCTGCTTTCCACTGTCAATATTCCGGCTGCTTTGATTGCCCATCATGACCCACCCTATAGCGTCACGTGTCCTCACACCCGCCCTTTCAGTTCCCCTTCCCTTACACTGAATCTACTTTCCAACGTACAGGTCGCCAGAGAATAGCCAGCAATGGATTCTCTTCCTGCTCCCGAGCCGATACCTCTGGTGCCCCCAAAGGATCTGCAACACTGCATCCCCACACACACACACCCAAAAACCCCGACACCAACTATCCCACCAGCACCCCCCAAGCACACCTCCCACACTCACACCCCCACCACACCCAAGCAGCGCAGATTTCATCTACATGTCAAAACGTCACCATTCGATGAATGAATGCGATTTCTAACCAAAAGGACGGGGCTCCCTGCCTTACCCACAACAACCTACCCTTCGCTCCTCCCCTTTATTTGCAATTCTTGACCAATGGGAACAGAGCTTCTTGATTCCTCGAAGGCAAAAGAAAAATGCTGCAGATGCTGGAAATGTGAATTGCAAACAGAAAATTCTCGAAAGAACCTCCGCAGCTCTGACAGCATCTAAGAAGAGAGAAATAGCATTAAAGTTTCCAGTCCTTATGAACCTTCTTCAAAGGTTAGAAGGAAACAAACTAACCTTAACTTATCCCCTATATTTACAAACCTTGACCAATGGGAAGGGATCTCCTGGATTCCGTATACCAATCTAATATTTACCTGTGCCATCTTTGCCCTTCTCTTATTCCCAGGCATTATTTCCAGCCAATTCGCATCTAGTTTTTGATTCTGAATAATACTATCGCTAGACTCACTGGCACACAAATACAAAATGCTGCGTTATTCCACTTAGGCTTTTAATAGGATGTCAACATTAAGGCATTGAA
Source organism: Cetorhinus maximus (assembly GCF_964194155.1). Taxonomy (NCBI): domain Eukaryota; kingdom Metazoa; phylum Chordata; class Chondrichthyes; order Lamniformes; family Cetorhinidae; genus Cetorhinus; species Cetorhinus maximus. The sequence goes on from NW_027596392.1 coordinate 205,187, forward strand.
ACAACATTTCACTCTTGGCATTAATTTAAGAAGGCTAATGGGATGTTAACCTTCATTATGCGAGGGAGCGAACATAAAGGTAAGGACGATATCCTTCAGTTATAAAGGGCATTGGTGAGAACGCAACTCGAGTACTGTATGCAGTTTTGGTCTCCTTATTTATGGATGATTTTAAATTCATTGGATGCGGTTCACAGGAGGCTTATGGGATTGGGACCTGGAATGAGTTGGTTGTCTTATGAGGAAAGGTTGGACAGATGGGGCATGTTTCCACTGGAGTTTAGAAGAGTAAGGGGCGATTTGATTGAAGTATACAAGATCCAGAAAGGCCTCGACAAGGTAGACGTGGAATGGATGCTTCATCTTGTGGGTGAGAACAGAACTAGGGACGGGGTCAACGTCTGATAAGAAGGGATCGCCCTTTCAGGATGGAGATGAGGAGAATTATTTTCTCTCAGGTGTTTGTGTGGCTTTGGGACTCTGTGCCTCAGAAGGCGGTGGAGGTGGGCTCAGTCAATATTTTCAATGCGGACGTAGATAGATTCTTGTGAGGCATGGTGACCAAAGTTCTCAGGGGTTATGGGCGTAGATGGGAATGTGGAATTCAAGACACAAACAGGTCAGTTGGATGGCACAGCAGACTTGAGGATCCGAGTGGGCCACCCCTGCTTCTATGTCGTATCTTTTCCTGTGACATTCCAAGAATATATATCCATTAAGATATTTCATTGCTAAGCTTATGCACAGTACAATTCCTAATGTCAGCCTTATCAATTAGTGCAATGTGTCAATTAGGTGATGTTTAACAAAGTGAGCACCTCATTTTTCAGTTATGCATGGGTCTGCTCTTGAGATCCTACCCTTGTCTCTTCCGGGAACCAGGCTTGTTCCCTTGGATTGATGGTAGTGGTTGCATGAGCAAAATGCCAGTCCATGAATATAAGGTTGAGTTCGAATTCAATTCTGCTGCTTCTGATGGCCCACAGCGCACAGTGGATTCCATGATTGGAGTTATGTGACCGGCTCTGTGTCTATCACAATGAATGCCAAGTTCCACAAAACACAATGCCCACCATGTGAAGGCAGGGGCCGATCGTCAAAAGGACTGTGAGGCATTCATTCCTAGCAGCACCGCCAGGGACAGATGCACCTGCAGCAGGTAGATTGGTGAGGATGTGGTCGATTAGAATCTTCCCTCTCGTTGGTTAACCTGCCCCGGGTCTATTGTGCCTTACAGCGCTCGGCCACCTGGGTCTGTAACGGTGACCAAGAGAAATACTTTGTGATGGGGATGCAGGTCCCACAGCAAATACCATTATATACCCTTGATAAGCTCAGTGCATCTTCCATGTCGTGTTGAACATGGATGAGTAGAGATTGACCAGATTCCGGAGAGTGGTAGGTGGCTGACAGCTGGAGGTTTCCATTCCCCTGTTTGACCTCATTCATTGTGACATCAGAGAGACTTGTGTCAATGTTGAGCACTCCTGTCGCAAGACTCTATTTACTGTATGCCACTGTGGCATCATGTCGGGCTGATCTGGCCATTCATTGGGATATGACTAACCTAGGGATGTGGGCGATGAACCTATGACCTTGGATTAAAAGTTACGATTCCTAGAGTGTGATGTTGTTGGAGGTGCCTGGTGTCAATATGGCCCTGTCATGTCCTGACCACCACCCCCTCCCTTGTAGATATGGTGACACATTGATCGGAGTGAGAATTGAGAAACGGACAAGGGGCGGCGATCGACACAGCCAGTTTTATTCACATGATTCAGAAAGCAGTAGGTCAATGGTCATTGGATCCACACAATGTATCAGAGCCTGGATTGCAGGAAATACAGATTGCTTCAGTCGGAATCACGGGCGAATCGCACATTGGACATGTTATGTTTATCCAACCACGTTATGTCTGCAGCACCTGAGCCATAATAGGCAGTCTCCATTGATCTGTCTCCAATGTCTGGAACATGGTGCCAATCTGCAGACGCCTCCTAACTCCACACATCCTTCGAGAGCTTCAGGGAAACAAAAAGGAAGAGTTCATTGATAACAACATTCAGAGCTCTGCCGCACTTAGGTGGGATTTAAGCAAATTCTTTGGAGGCTGGAACTGTGAACAGCGCTCCCAGTGTGGTCTATCCGAGGGATCTGTAGGCAAGAACAGTGCTCAGTGCCCCAGGTGTATTCTGACTGAAGGATATGGAGACCGGAACTATTCACGGTGCACCGACTGTTGTCTAACCAAGGTATATGGAGGCAAGAGCTGTGCTCAGTGCTCCAGGTGTGTTGTGACTGAGGGATATAAAGACCTGAACTGTGCACAGTTCTACGAGTGTTGTCGAACCGAGGCATCTGGAGACCAGAACTGTGCTCAGTGCTCCAAATGTGATCCAGCCGATGGAGACCGGACTGTGAACAGTGCTCCGAGTGTGGTATAACCGAGGGATATGAAGACCAGCATTGTCCACAATGCTCCAAGGGTGGTCTATTTGTGGGTTATGGAGACCAAACCTGTGCACAGGGCTCCAAGTATGGTCTAGCTGAGGGATATGGAGACCAGATGTTTGCACATTGCTCAGAGTGTGGTCTAACCGAGGGAAAAATAATGCAAGATATCACCGAGTGGCAGCACATAGATGGGAAGCACAAGGCGACTAGAATATTCGAGAAGGATGAATAATTTGAAAAAGAAAAAAATTAAGGAAAGGTGCACAACTGAGATGGACATCTTTCTGTTTGGGAAGATTTTAACGGTTGGGGAATAAAGATGGGCGGATGAAGTTACGGCACCAATTGATTGGTATCACAGGCTGAAGAGGCTGAATGGCCTCTTCTTCAATCTCTGAATGTTTCTGCTCTGTTCTTCCTGGGAGATTTGTACTCACCGGGCATCCATTCACTCACCAGTCCTCCCTCAGTGATGGGCTGTAGCTGCACAAGGAGTCCAACTACAAAGAGTAGTGCTTTCCTCATCTTCCACTGATCCCCTCAGAGTCACAATGAGGTGACTGGATTACGGATGCCCTTTATATCAGCGCACGTACCATTCTGTAGTTAATATTCACACAGACACACGGTTAGCGCTGGCTCCACCTTGAGCTTATTAAACGAGCTATTCATTAACTGAGACCAACAGAGTGAAAGACTAATGTTGTCTCCTAAGTCATACGTCATCGAGGCTGTGTAAAATCGCAGCAAAACATCCCTCGAATTCTCTTGCTATGAATGCCAACATACCATTTGCCTTATCTTACGCCTGTTGCACCTGCATGCTTACCATCAGCAACTGGTGTGCGAGGACACCCAGGTCTCATTGCACATTCCGCTCTCTCAACTTATAGCCAATCAGATAATAATCTGCCTTCCTGTTTTGGCTACCAAAGTGGATAACCTCATTTATCGACATTATATTGCATCTGCCAAACATTTGCCCACTCACTATATTTGTCCAAATCACAGTGAAGCATCTCAGCATCCTCCTCACAGCTCACCCAGGTGGGAGACCCAGCTATGTGTCATATGCCAATTTGGAGATCTATCATTCAGTTCCCTTAACTAAATAATTAATATATATATTGTATAGCTGGGGTCCCAGCACCTATCCCTGTGGCACTACACTGGTCACTGCCTGCTTTTCAGAAATGAACCGTTTATTACTGTTGCTTGTTTCCTGTCTGCCCACCCATTATCTATCCAACTCAATGCACCTCCTCCACTCCCATGCGCTTTAACTTTACAGGCTAATCCCTTATGTGGGACTCCGTCGAAAACCTTCTGAAAGTCGAAATAAAGCACATACACTGCCTCCCCTTCATCAACTCTTCTAGCTACATCCTCTGTAAATTCCAGTAGATTTGTCAAGCATGAATGCCCTTTCGTAAACCCATTGCTCATTCTGCCCGATTCTTCTACTGTTTTCCAAATGCTCAACTAATAAATCTTTTATAATGGACTCTAGAATTTTTCCCAATACCGACGTCAGGTTGACAGGCCTATGATTCCCTGTTTTCACTCTACATTCCTTTTCAAATAGTGAGGTTACATTAGCTGTCCTCCAATCTGTAAGAACTGTTCCAGAGTCTATAGACTCTCAGAAGATGACCACCAATGCATACACTATTTCTAGGACACTTCCTTAAGTAATCTGCGATGTAGATTATCAGGCCCTCGGGATTTATGGGCCTGCAATCCCATCAATTTCCCCAACACCGTTTCCCTACCTACTCTGATTCCTTTCAGTTCCTCACTCTCACTAAACTCTGCGTTCCCCACATTTCTGGTTTGTTATTTGTGTCCTACTTTGTGAAGAGAGAACCAAATTATTTAGTTGATCAGCCATTTCTTTGTCCCCCATTACAATTTCCACTGTTTCTGACTGTACGTGACCTACATTGATCTTGACTAATCTTCTTCTCTTCACATGCCTATAAAAGCTTTTATGGTCAGTTATTATGTTCCCCACAAGCTTAGCCTGATACTCTCTTCTCCCATTCTTAATCAATCCCTTGGTACTCCTTTGCCGAATTCTAAACTGTTACCAAACCTCAGGACTGTTTTATTTTCTGGCTAAATTGTATCCATCTTCCTTGGACTTAATACTTTGCCTAATTTCTCTTGAAAGACATGGCTTGGCCATTTTCTTGCTTTACTTTTGCACCAGACAGGAATTATTAATTGTTGCCGTTCACTTTAGCTCTTTGAATGTTTGTCATTGCCTATCCAAAATCAGTCCTTTAAGTAACGTCTCCCAATCCATCATAGCCAGCTCGCGCCTCAAACCATCGTAGTTTCATTTATTAAGATTCAAGACCCTAGTCTCAGAACCAGTTATGTCACTCTCTAACTTGATGAAGAACTCAACCATGTTATGGCCGTTCATCCCCAACGGCCCTCCCACAACTAGATGGTCAATTACTTATTTCTCAATTTACAATATCAAGTCTAGGATAGCCTGATCCCTAGTTGTTTCCTCAACGTATTGGTACAGAAAACCATCCGGTATACACTGCAGGAATTCCTCCTCTACAGTATTGTTACTAATTTGGTTTTCCCAATCTATATGCAGATTAAAGTCAACCATACCGACAGATGTTCCTTTATTACATGCGTCTCTAATTTCCTGTTTAATGCCATTCTAACCGTCACCACTATAATTCGGGGGCCTATAATACAATCCCCACAAACGTTCTTTTGCCCTTTGGTGTTTCTCTGCTCCACCCACACAGATTCCACAATGTTGTAGCTAATATTATTCACAAATATTGCATTAATTTCCACTTCAAGCAACAATACAATCCACTGCCTCTTCACTTTTGTCTGTCCTCCCTAAATACTGAATACCCCTGGATGTTCATGGCCCATCCGTTGTCACCCTGCAGCCAAATCTCCATAAGCCCGAGTATATCATACCTATTAACATCTATTTGTGCAGTTAATTCACCCACTTTATTGGGAATGTACCTGGCGCTAAGGCACAAAGCTTTAAGGGTTGTCTTTTTAACGTTATCTGCCCCACTCCCATTATCTTTCACTGAGGCCCTCTTGTTGCATTTGAATTGCGTGCCTATCACTTTTCTTATTCCCCTTTCTGTCTTTTGTTCTTGTTCTTGATTGCTCAACCTCTGGCATTTATTGTCAATCCCTTATTGCCCCTTGCTCAGAGAGTATTTATGAGTCAACACCACCATTGCTGCGGGTCAGGAGTCACGTGTAGGACAGACTGGGTAAGGATGGCGGATTTCCTCAACAAAAAATAAAAAAAATAGTGGAAAAACGCAGCAGGGCAGGCAGCCAAGACGGAGAAGTGTACAGTTGAGGTTTCGAGTCCTCATGATCCTTCAACAGAACTAAGTAAAAATAGGGGAGAGGTGAAATATAAGCTGGTTTGGTGGGGTGGGGGGGGGGGGGGAAGGGGCAGGGGACGGGGTGGAGAGTGGGGGGTGTTTGGGACAAGCAACAAGTGACAGGAGGAGGTAACCAAAATATGTTTCAGACAAAAGAGCAAAGAAGTGTTGAAGGTCGTGATATTATCTAAAAGAATGTGCGAATTAAGAATGGATAGTAGGACAGGCAACGTACAGATAGCTCTAGTGGGGGTGGGGCGAAATAAGACTAAAAGGGCATAAAAGGTATAGATAAATGATCCGTGGAATACATTAAAAATAATGCAAATAGGTTTCCTCTCCTAAAGGACATTAGTGAAGCAAATATTATTTTACGAAAATCGACAATGGTTTCGTGGTTATCATTAAACTTTAAATTCCAGATTTTTATTGAATTCTAATTCCAACATCTGCAGTGGTGGGATTCTAACCCTCGCACCCCAGAGCTTTATCCTGGCTCACTGGATCATTATCACAGCAACAAGCCATTGCACCATCGCCTCTCCTGTAGGGAGCATTGTCAATCCAAATGTTGCAGTTGGTGTTAATGTCCAGATCATACAAAATGTATCTAACTGGCAGTGCTGGTTCAGGGGCAAAATATCCACTTCCTTTCTCTATGAATTGCTGTGATACGGCAGGTGTTATTTACCAGGCTGACCAACCTCCCAAGGGAAACTTGGACAAGCTATCGTGACAATTTTGCAATTTGTATTTATTACGAGCAGGCTTTTGCACTGAATTCAGAAGTAATGTTTCCGCTATCGCCTATTAACAACAAAAAAACTTAAACGCACGCAAAAGGTTACAGTTACATAGTTATAACAGTTCCCCAGATTTCTACTTTAACCTGACTCCCAACTACACAGCCCCTTTAAGGCAAACGTTCAAAAGAATTCCAAATTATTAACACACCCACGAATATTGCCACAAGCACCCAGTGGTTAATGTGATTTCAAAGGCGTTTCAAACAACTTTCGGTACTGAAACACCAAACTTCTGCAGGGGAGGGGGTGAGGGGTTTGGGCGGTGGCGGAGCTACAAGCTTCCTCCCCAAGTCTGTTTCTAATGAATGCACCTTCGAAGATCTCACTCGGCCACACCTTACACAGCCTCCCACCCTTATTCAAATATATTTCGCCCTTTTTAATCTGTGAATCTCATCGTTTCAACTAGTTTTTAGGAGTTACTTTTCCCAAGATATACAAAGTTTTCCATGTTATCATTATGGACGACGCTGTTGGGAATAATCATATTAATAACCCAGCCTTATTTGTCATTTCAGGTGTAAAAATCGCCTCATGTCCCCTTTGAAGATCGAACACTTCTTCACTTATCAAAACATGCAAACTTCATTCACACCATCTCTGCTGATACCTCACCCAAGCTTACTCAACTCCATTTCAAATGCCTGTTTTACACCTCACTTCTTTGGTCATTTAAAACTTGCAGTCTAACCAGCTCTATTTTGGTTAGATTCGCCACACACCCAGAATCATATACGCACACATATACACACTCACAGACATACATACACAAACAAGCACGCACACACACATATACACACGCACGCACACACATATACACATACACACACACACACACACACACATACACACACACTCACACAAGCACACACACACAGAAACACACACAGACACATACACATACACACAGGCATGCACACACACCCAAATGCACACACACATCAAAGACACACACAAACAAACATGCACACTCACACACAGAGATATACACACGCACAGACACATACCCACGCACACAAAAACAAGCATGCACACTCACACAAACACACACACACACATATACACGCAAATGCGGACACAAACGCAAGTACAGACACACACACGTGCTCACACATACGCAGAGACACACACTCACACATACGTGCACATACACACACGCACATGCACACAGAGAAGTGCACGCACACTTTCACACACACGGACAAGCCTGCTTTAAAGTACCCCACAATAATATTAGGAAAATATGATAGTTCATTGACAGAATTGTTCTATAGATTAGTTCATGATTGATGTGTTTACCTATCGCTTTTTAGCTTACATTCCGTCTCCTATCTGCGACCATATGCTCAGCCAGCGCCAGCAACACGAGGACCAGGAACATTACCTTCTTCAGCATTCCCCAAGTTGCTCAAAGTAAGAGGTGAGTTGACTGCAGCACTGAAATTCTTAATATGATCTCAGGAAGGAATCTGTGGTTAATCTTCACACACACACAGACAGTGAGGATAGGCTCATCTTTCATCTGGTTTAAGTAACAGTCCGCTAGCTGAGGCCAGCAGTGACAGGAATGAGATGTCGAATGTAATTAATGAATTGAAATGATAATTTAAACTCAAGCCAGGTTTTCATTAATAAAAGTGGGGGTGGGGGAGGGGGGCGCACAAATATGAGCAACTATTGAATTGGGGTAGATTAAAAGGAGCCCTTTGCCATGATTAATGTAAGAATCCTACAGCAAACAAGGAGGCCATTCTTCCCATCGTGTCCATGCTGGCACAATCATTCCTACTCAGTCTCTCCTCCTTCCCCATCGCCCTGCCATTAAAAAAAAATCCTTTTGATTCCTTGTCAACACTGCCTTTTGAAAGATACTGATTCGGTCTGCTCCTGCCACCAACTGAGGCAGCGCATTCCTGATCAGAACTCAGTGTGAATAGGGATTCTCCTCACTTTCGAACTGATTCATTACAGATGATTTTCAACGCGTTTCTGATTGATAGCAAATCGCCCACTCTGGACATCATTCCATTGTCAATACTGGAATGAGACTAGCGCTCAGCTCTGCCCAGTGCCCAAGTGGGAACAATATTTACCCACCAACCAATGTCACTAACACCACTTGCCCGATGCTGCACGGTTGATGGTGGGAGCTTAATTTGAGAACGTCGCCTTCCATGTGTTCCTAGATTTGACCAAAGGCTACACTTCAACGCGATTTATTTGGCTGTGCTACACGTTGGAACATTCTTATGCTTGAAAAGGTGCTATTTAATTGAAAGTCTTTAATTCACGCCCACAATTGTCTTCAAAACCTTTGCTCTCTGCCATGTTCTCTTCCTCTGTCTCAACCTCCTCTCTCTCTCTACATATCCATCCACCTATCCAACTATTTATGTACCTATGTATCTATGTATCTATCTATGTATGTATCTATCTATCTATCTATCTATCTATCTATCTATCTATCTATCTATCTATCTATCTATCTATCTATCTATCTATCTATCTATCTATCTATCTATCTATCTATCTATCTATCTATCTATCTATCTATCTATCTATCTATCTATCTTTGTATCCATCTGTCCACCTGTCCATTTATCTATCCACCTATCTATCTATCGATCAATCTCTATATATCTATCTATCCATCATTCTCTCTTTTTCTCTTCCCTCTCTCTGTCTTGGTGAAGATTTATCTGTCTCTCTGCCATTCTACCTTTCACCCCAATCTCTCTGCCTGTATCTCCCTTTGCCTCTCTCAACCTGCCTTTCCCCATCTCTCGCTCTCTCTTTCTCTATGTCTCTCTCCCTGTCTATCTCTCACCCGCATCTTTCTCTCTTTCTCTCCACCTCTCACTCTCTTTCCTTCCACTCTCTCTCATACTCACTATCTGCCACTCTCACTCCTACGTCATGGCCTGAAACACTCCCTACTCGCCCTCTTTCTCTAACGCCTCCCTCTAGCTTTCTCTCACGATGATTTTATTTCCTCTTTTCCCATTCGCATTGCACCCACCGCCCCCGTCTCTTTCTCTCTCTCTCCCTCTCTCTCTCTCTCTCTCTCTCACCCTCTCTCACCTCACTTTTCCCTACTTATCATCGAAACATCAAACGACTGCAGGTCAGTGAGAGGCCAATTGGCCCCTCGTATCTGCCCTGACTCATTGCAGGAGTAACTTACCCAGTGCCAGTTAGGGGTCTTTCCACTGAAGAGCCATACATGTTTTTCCTGGTCAGGTCATTGCCAATTCTTTTCTTGAAAGGCTCGATTGAGTGTGCCTCCAGCGCGCTATCTGGCTCTGCATTCCCGACTTGAACCATTTGCTATGCAAATAAACAGTTTCTCCTTGTGTCACCATCGCTTCTTCAGCCAATCTCCTTCAATCGTAGCCCTCTGCTCCTCGAGCCTCACTCCCTCCCCTTCTCCTGTTCCTCTCACATTATCTATTTGTTTTTCTCTCTTTCTGCCTCTGCCTTCTACATCAGCCGAGAGAGTTAAATATTTCTCATTTAAAGCCGTTGTCAGTGTGTTAAACATTTGCCTCTGAAGCGGACCTGTCCTGTCCCCAGTCGCCATTCTGTCTGGCGGAGCTTGTTGTCCAGCCAACCGGTAGTTAGTTGATGATCAACCTGCTGGCCCTGCCAACTCCTGTGCACTATTATCCAAAGGTCACTGGCTGGAAAACACATTGGGATATCCACAGGCTGGGAAAGTCGCTATACAAATGAACGTCTTTATTTCCCGCCCACTTTTACTTCATTCCCTTTGCTCTCTGTCATGTTCTCTTTCTGTGTGTCTCTCTCTCTCCATCTATCTATCTATCTATCTATCTATCTATCTATCTATCTATCTATCTATCTATCTATCTATCTATCTATCTATCTATCTATCTATCTATCTATCTATCTATCTATCTATCTATCTATCTATCTATCTATCTATCTATCTATCTATCTATCTGTCTATCTATCTATCTGTCTATCTATCTATCTATTTAACTATATATAAATCTATTAATTTATCTATCGACCTGTCTACCAATATATCTATTTATCTATCTACTTATTTATTTATCTTCAACCTGTCAGCCAATCTATCTATCTGTCCATCTACCTATCCTTCTATCTATCTATAAACCTATATACCTATCGTTGCATCTGCCTATCGTTCGATCTATATATCAATCTATCTATCTATCGACCTATCCGTCTTTAACTCTCTTTGCCACCTACGCTCTCTATATATATGTTCCTCTGCCTTGCTCTGTTTCTCTGTCTTTCTACCTCTCTCCCCATTCTCTCAGCCTCGCTCTCTTTCTGCCTCACCAATGCCCAGTTTTGGGCCGTTCAATCTGTACCAAATCTGTCCCATTTGCACAATGGGAGTTCCACAGCACGATCGAGTGTGTACTCCGTGTGAGGACAGGATTTGTCTTGACAAAGACGGTGTGGTGTTCGCTCCTACCAAAACTGTCATGGACAGGGCCAACTGCGAGAGGTCGCCTGGTGTGTTTGAGGTCAAGCAGGTTTAGGCCTGCTGTTTGGTTCCCTTACCACTTGCCGAAGACCAAGTGATCTGGTCACCATAGACTTCACATGTAGCACTTTTTACAATTCTTCCCTGCAAGTACCTCGGTTAGATGTGTCCTACAAGGTCGGCTCAACTGGATCAGCCGTGGCGATATCGAGCTACTCTTTGTGATGGATATTTCAGTGCCTCACTCACTAATTTCTGGCTGATGTTGCTAACCCATTCCCAACACATGAGGCGATACGGTCTATCAATAGGCATGACCCAGTTCTCCCTGTCACTTGCCATTTCAACACACCACCCTGCTCTCATGCCCACATGTCCATCATTGGCCTGCTGCAATGTTCCAGTGAAGCTCAACGCAATCTAGAGTAACACGAACTTCCGAGTAGGCTCTTTACAGCCTTCCAGACTGAATATTGAGTTCAACAACATTAGATCATGAACTCTCTACTCCATATCGACCCCCTTTCCGATCCCCCCATTTTCCAATCATTTATACACATTTTTTCTTTTCCCACCTATTTCCATTATTTTTAAATGTATTTCCATCCATTGTTATATCTCTAACTTTTAGTCTATTTCGATCTCTTCCCCCCACCCAAACCCCACAAGGTCAGTTTTCCAGGGATACAAGGTGTAAACAGTACCCTGGGGTTTCATGACCTCCACTGTCTCAGTGACACAACAATCCGAGAGAGAACTGGGGCACAGACAAGAGGCGCTGAACAAGTATGGTGTAACCGAGGGATATGGAGACAGTAAATGTGCAGAGTGCTCCGAGTGTAGTCTAAGCAAGAGATACAGAAATCAGAACTGTGCACAGTGCTCCAAGTGTGGTCTAGCAGGAGGATATTGTGGGAGAATAAAAAACATCTAGATGATATCAAAGGGTTAAGTGGTTTAACCATAGCGGGATACTACAGCGAAGTCTCCTTGCACCACTAGCAGACAAACCTGCGCTGTCAGCTATAGTGAAGGAAGAAAAACAAGTATCATAAACAAACTACCAAGAGTCCTTGAAACAAAGTTAGGATGTCTGCTATCAGCACATGAGGCAGGGCCTAGCTATGATATCTGTTGTCTGTCCTGATGACTAGTCGCCAGATGGGCTAGTCAAGGTTTTGTGTAACTACTCAAGGCTTTTGCATAATTATAAACTCAGACAGAACAACTGTATGCATGCCAAAGATAAAATTTCAATGTTATAAATTACGCACGCTTTTACTATAACTATGTGTGTACTCTGATGCTTCGTCAGAGTGCCGGATAGCTCTGTTGAATGCTGCTAGGCTCTCCGTGATAACATGACTCAATAAAGACTTCCAAGACAAACCTCCTGGCTCTGAGTGTTCACTCCATTTTCCGCGACAAATTGGCGATGAGGATGGGATCCGATTGAAGTCCAGCAACCTCTTAAGTTGGAGAGGTGATACTTAGCGTCCCAGCTACCTCTTAAGTTGGAGAGGTGGCCTCTTAAGTTAGAGAGGTGAAATGGGGACGATAAGGAATTTTGGGCCGTCGGATCTCTTAAAAAAAAGAACCCTCGCGGAAACAGGGAGGAACTACTCTCCCAAGTTGTGGAGAGTATGAACTGCATCCTAGCTGAAAGGGGGAGTGCTTGAAAAAGGGTAGCTACCGACCAGACTCAAAAGACCCAAGGAACTGGAGAACTTGTTAAGGAACTCTTAAATACCGGTGAGCACATAGGGTAGGAAACGCGCCACGCTGTTAATGATGTTTCCTTTTCAGAAAAATGGGAGATCGCAACAGCAGAGCGGGCTCTGCAACTCTCCCCGCTTCGCAAAATACTAATAACAAACCGGCGGAACCGGAGCTTAAATCAGGAACTTTGAAAATGGGTAAGAAAACGAAAAAAGTAGTAGTAGTATACCCAGGGGTTCGAGTCACCTGGAGGTGAAAAGTAAGTAATTTCTGTGTTTTCTTTTGTGCATATTATTAAGTTAAATGGGAAATATGACATCAAAGAAATCGCAGGTTCCCCCTTTGAAGGGAACCCCAAATGCTTATATGTATGTCCATTACGGACCTGATATTGTCCAATATGTTTCTGATTCTGTTAAATGGACTCAAAGTAAAGGAGAGAGCTTCCCACCAGCTGGAACTTTTAATCGGGACACATTGAGCGCTTATAATGTGTTTTAATGGAGGTCGATAGTCCGCTACTAAATTTTCTGTAACTTAGAAAAAAAAAATAATTGATCTAAGTTACAGGAGCTTTTTGTGCTGAAGAGAGAGAGAGAGAGAGAGAGAGAGAGAGAGAAAGGGTACCACTAGGGGGTTAATGTGCAATTGACAAGCAGCAGCAGAGAAAATGTGAGCTTTCGTCAGGTTGAAGGTCCCTACAGATGGAGCCTTCAAGATCCCTTTATTTCCCCCCACTGCAACTCGAAGCATCGTTTAGAGATAATTTCAATATTATAAGAGTATCGATACATACTTTTATATATCTGTTTGTTTGTGTGCAATGAAGCTTTTGTTTGTTGAGCTTTAACGTGTTTTCTTCCATAAATTGTCTTTTGTGTGTGTGGTTGAGCACTTCAGAGTCGAAAGCCCCATATTAGATTAAAGGAAAAGTTTGTTCAAATATTCCAAAGTTTTGAGTGTAAGGTTTGAGTTGAGATTTCTGGGAACAAAATCATAATTTGAAGGTAGTGTAAAGATAAAACAGGACTTGCCTTTGTTTGAGATGAACCAACCCTTGTACCACCACTTCGCACACTAGTAGGGACTAACCCTGATCATCAGCTTCCAAGCTGATTGGGATTAATACATACGAGTTAGTATTCTAAAATTCTGAGAAAAAGACATTACTTAAAATTCAGAAGGATGCTACGAAAACGAAAAGACATAAGCAATAGGTCTAGATGGTTCCAATGGATAAAATGGGGTTTGTTAAGAAGAGATGAATTAAATATTAAAGGAAATCTGCTTTTTAAAAGCACTGGAATTTGTATTCGGGACAATCTTGAGATGTAAAGTGCTGTGTAATTTAACAGGTTACTTTTCCACTAGGATGCTATCTAAGATAAAGAATGTGTCGATAAACGTATGGAAATTATAACTTGGATACAAATCATTACACATGAAAAAGAGGTTGTTTTAATTTTGATAGTGTAAATTACTGTTCTTAAAAAGTTTAAAAATTTGAGGTTTGGTTCTTGATAACGTTTTCAAAAGGGAATTTTCATCTTAAAAGGTCTGACAACAATTGGCACTAATTCAAATGCTGCAGGCTTTTGTGTTTGTAAGTCTGTTCCCAAAATATGAAGCTAAGCTCAAGACATTGACAAAGTTTGGCAGAAATCCAATTTTTGGCCGAGTTAATGAATCTGGGATAATTCTAAAAGAAAAGGGTCAGACACAATTTAGTGGGCTACTTTTCAGACAATAAAATCTTTGAGAAGAGGACAAGGAAGCAGAACTGTCAATACCTGATTTCTGTTTTTAAAACTGTTATAAGAATACTTTATTGGATTGTAAAGTCTCTCCAGACAACATGAACAAGCTAAGCTGGTTGCAAGTGTAAACTGGTATGAGGAAAGTGGGAGAATGAGTCAGGGAAAGAGGACACAATGTACAAACGGTTTTAAGGGAAATGAATTTGAGAACCTGGCCATCAACTGAGGCATTGGAACTGCACAGGGGGAAATCAGCAAAGATCTAGAGACAGAGATTGCCGTTGAAATGGAATAGTTAATATGGCCTAAAGAGTAAGGAAACATTTTAAACAATCAAGACAATAGAGAAACTGAACTCAAGAGAACCTTAGGATGATCATGGTCAGGAAAGAAAACTTAGAGATAAAACTATGAGGAATCTGTAGTTCAGGAATTGAAATGTAAGGAGAAATAATACTGAACACCAATTTACCACAAGATAGATACAGGTAAAGGGAAAGCTGGAAAAAGGCTAAATAGATGTATTACTGATTATATTAATGTGCTTGTGAGCCAGAAAAAGTAAAACCATAGGATTAACACCTTGATTTAGTAGCGGACTATCGACCTCCATTAAAACACATTATAAGCGCTCAATGTGTCCCGATTAAAAGTTCCAGCTGGTGGGAAGCTCTCTCCTTTACTTGATGACAGGCAGAGTTAAGCTGTTCCCAGAGTGAACCATCACTGGAAGTGAAGATACTGAGCCATTGAAAGATAGGATAAGAAGGTGCATTGTAGAGTTGTTTAAGGAATTGAGGTCTGACATGAGACAGCAGCAGGAGAGATTAAACTGGAAGGAGTTGTGGTGCCTACCCAGATGGATTCAGATCTGGGAACTTATTCCACAGGGAGAGTCATTAAAGAAGTGTGAAATCTTACGGAGATTAAACAGAAATTCCATATTCCTTACCACCCCCCAGAGTCCCGGGATGGTGGAAAGGATGAACTGAACTTCTTTTTTAAAAAATCAATCAAGAGACAGTGAACAGCCCAATGTTCTAATGCACTGTGGACTATACCAAGCAGGACCGCCAGGTTCACCCCATTTGAAGTAATAACAGGTAAGGCCCCTGCAATTACCTGAAGGTATTATAGTAGGAGGTGTAGGGCCACTGAAAGGAAAAATACAGGACAATGCAACGGAATTAAGTAGGCAATTACATGAGTTGAGAGAGGAAGTTAGGGACTGACAGATGATTAAGGATATGGAAACAGGAAAATCCAAGGAGCAACAAAGAACCACCCCCGCCCCCCACCCAAGTGGTGAATATCGTGATGGCTAGGGTGAGCTCGGAGCGAACAGACACGGACCATACCAGGTAATTATGGAGGTGATACATGCGCACTTGTAGATATGAGAACGGGAAGTAAATGGATGCATTACACACAGTTAAAGATACATGGAAATTGACCAAGCGGTAACCCAGAGAACGGAAGCCAATGTTAATGTCTCCAC
This sequence comes from Cetorhinus maximus, assembly GCF_964194155.1. NCBI lineage: Eukaryota > Metazoa > Chordata > Chondrichthyes > Lamniformes > Cetorhinidae > Cetorhinus > Cetorhinus maximus. Next base: position 221,296 of record NW_027596392.1, read on the forward strand.
AGATCTACATCCTCGTCGTGGGACTATCAGGACTGGCAACAAGGTCGGGGATCATCACGGCTCATTCTGCACCGCAGGAGGGACTTTCTTACAGCATGGACAGTGCTGAATGCGACACACAACGGGGAATGATAAATGTAACAGTAGGAGAACAAGTACATTCAAATTTTAGTAAGGGTTTGCTTCAGATAGAGCATGGGAGGTCCGCAACTACCCAGCCACCTCCCACCTCTACTTTCACAGTCTGAGTAGAGATAATTGAAGGCCCTCAAACCACACCGACTGATCCATCTTGTCCGACTATGCATCCAGGACCGACGAATGGTTTGGTAATGGTTAATGGGAAGTTTTGTATCATAATGTACAACATGAGCTGGTACCCGTAGTCTTGAATGTATCCGGTGTCGTTCTGCCCCAATGGTGCTCAACCCATACCCAAGCACTCTATACGGCTCTGACGCGCCAGTTGATCACTGAAGCAGTTCAGTTCAGCGGCGAGATGCGATCAGGCTTGGGAGGGAACCGTGTTAAGCGCACCCTGATAAATGATGCCACTATAATATTCAATATAGGGATATCATTGGTTAATCCAAAGTCTGGCTACCGTGCTCGAAAGTCATGCGGAGACTATCAACAAATTAATTGAAATAGGGAAAAAATATTTCAGACGAATTGAGCAGAAATGACGTATGCAACACCTATGGATCTTGGGCACTGGAACAACCCGAGAACATCTAGAACAGATTAAAGAAAGGGTAGTCCTTTATGGGTAACTAATGAGCATTTATTGAATCTCTCACGACACAAGAATCATGACTTGACTGGTTGCCAGCTCAAGGGTTTAACACGTGTATGTAGAATGGATGTTGAATGTATAGTGAATAGTAATCTGCTATTAGGCATTGTATTAGTAATACCTGTCATACCTATGTCAATGACATAATCCAGGCAAGACGCCCACAGTGACTGCTGGTAAGGGACCCCAGCCATGAGGCCCATTGGTACACCTACAAATGGACTTTATACAAATGCCTAAATGTATGGAATATAATTATGTTTTAGTTCTGGTATGTTTGTTCTCACGATGGGTGGAGGCGTATCCCACCCGACGAAATGATGCTGTTGTTGTTGTAAAATTGTTGTTCATTTTACTGCTAACGTGATAAAGGAACTGTTGAAGTCCTTACAATGCAACCATCACCTTTCCTGCCCATACCACTCCTAGTCTACTGGGGCGGTAGAAAGACAAAATGGTATTCTGAAAAACAAACTAGCTAAATTATGTGACGAAACCAGTTTGATAGGGCCTGAAGCTCTACCCTTGGCGCTCATGTCTAAGCGCTCTCACCCTAACTATCTCAAGAGCTTGCATATACAGATAGTAGAAGCTCAGAAAAAGCCAACCATTAAAGATTGCCATCAATACCAGCCCCGGGACCTAGTCCTAGTAAAGACTTTCAGGAGAAAAAACTGTTTGGAACCTCGATAGGAAGGGCCTTTCCAAGTCCTGCTCACCACCCATATGGCCGTAAAGGTTGAACGACGCCCTTGTGGATCCATGCATCGCATGTCAATCGGACGCTAACCTCGGACGGAAGTGCTTGTGCAAGAACTTTACCTCAGCCGTCAGAATGCTGACTCTGATTTGGATCCTGTCCTGCGTGGTCCTTGCGGGAGCATGGAATACCAATTCTGCGGTTTAACAAATGCAGGCCGTAGCCTCGCAAGTTAATCAGAATGAATGTTTGATTTGTACTCTTCTTCCTCTATGTGAAACAGCAGCTGAATTGCATGAGAGGGTGGAAAGAACCCTACCTTGTGCTGCTAAAATGTCGAACGGCCCTGAAGATTAAAGGGAAGGAAGACTGGGTCCATGCCACTCGTTGTAAAAAAAAAATATTGTCCGGAAGTCCTATAACAGTCGTCACCAGTGAACTAATTTTCATTTTGTAGCGGATACTGCCTTTTGCTATATTCTGTCTTTTTGCTATATTCTGTAACGTATACCCAAAGGATTCTCACCCCAACACCTTTTTGTCCGTATGCCGCGCCTATGCTAGACAAGTAGAACAGGGCGCCTGTTGGATATGTGCCCAGACTCCCCAACATGGAGGTGTGTCAAGCACCTATCAGGCAAAACCAATGACTGAGGAAGAAGTGAAGGATCTCACAAATTTCCACACCCAGTCAGATGATGCAGAATCCAATACGTTTAGGGGATGGTTCCGTTGCTCTCCACCTGCTAATGTGTGGAACTATACAGATCATGGGATAAGAATCAAGCCTCCTCAAGAGCAGATAAAAGCCAGCGGTTGGTGTTCGAACCTTGCAAGCGGCACCTATAACCTGGGAAACAGTAGTTGCCATTACACCATACCTACTAGCCCTGGTAGTTATGATCCTCAAAATCCTCTAAATTGTACATACAGGGTTTCTGGGGAAAAAGCATACCCCTGGTTGCCTGGGATACCGCAATTATCTTCCTTCTATAATTAAGATAACGGATTTTTGGGCAAAGGCACTACCGCTCCCACCTGGACTGGTTGCTGCTACCTAGAATATTTGAATCCCTATCTTCACTATATAAGTAAGTTAGATATTCACTGTCATTTGCGTCTACATCGCCGTGGCATCTCAGAATGCGAACGATTCTGGATGATTGGTATCCCCTCTTATGGAGCTGCTCGTAATTCCCGAGAGATTATCAACCTGGCAGCTGCACTTGAACAATTTGCTAATTCAACGGCTGAGGCTTTGATTGAGACACAGAAACAAGTTTCAGCTACCACTACTGAAATGATAGCCCTACGCCTGACCGCCTTACAAAATAGAATGGCCGTTGAATTCCTCCTAGCTGAAAAAGGTGGCACTTGTGCCATGATAGGTTCAGAGTGCTGCACTTATGTGCCTGATGTTTCTGAGAATATTACTAACCTTGGACAGCATGTTTTGGATAAAGTGCAAGAAAGAAAGAACGTTGGGGAAAGACTGAGTAATGTTTATAACAAAGATTCCTGGTGGGCTACAGTAATGGGGTGGTTCTCTGGTTGGGGAAGTTGGCTGCTGTATGTTTTAATTGAGTTGGTGATAGCATGTGTTATAGGGTGTTGTGCATGTGTTGCTCTGCGAATTTGCTGTTCCCAGGTTATTACTAGTGCCTCTATTGGATTAGGTGGTGCCCCAATTGTTCCCCGAATGATGCGCACTGGCCCCAGTGAAACCCACTGGTTGGGAGAGAAGGTTTACCCTGCCATAGATCGGCCTTTTCCTTATGGTTATGAACCCCCTTATGATAATGAAGATACTATTCCTCATTGGTGTTAATCGAGAAAATTAACAAGGAGGGATTGTGGGAGAATAAAATACGTCTACAGGATAACAAAGGGTTAAGTGGTTAAACCATAGTAGAATAATACAACGAAGTCTCCTTACAAAAGTCGCAGACAAACCTGTGCTGTCAACTAGTGTGAAGGAAGAAAAACAAGTATCATAAATAAATTACCAAGAGTCCTTGAAACAAAGTTAGGATGTCTGTTATCAGCACATGAGACAGGGACTAGTCATGCAATCTGTTGTCTGTCCAGATGACTAGTCGCCAGATGGACTACTCAAGGTTTTGCGTAATTACTCAAAGTTCTGTGTAATTATGAGCTAAGATAGAACAATTGTATGCATGCCAAAGATAAAATTTCAATGTTATTAATTACTAAAGGTCAAGCAATTTTGTAACTTGCATGACCTCCGTTATGCACGCTTTTACTATAGCTATCTGTGTATTCTGATGCTTCCTAAGAGTGCCGGCTAACTCTATTGTATACTGCTGGGCTCTCCGTGATATCATGATTCAATAAAGACCTCCGAGACAAACCTCCTGGGTTTGAGTGTTCACTTCGTTTTCCGCGACAAGAGGCATGCTGCACTTTGCAAGATTATCGGTTTTGCGGAATCTGCCCTGCCAACAACGGTTAGAAATGGTTCACGGACAGTTAAGTTGGAAAGTTTTCATTAGCTTTCTATGAGACCGAAAGGTTATGCAAGTCTCGCACTGATAGGGACGTGATATAAAAAAAACACTGCCTGGGAGGACTTGATCTTCCATCTGTGGGAAAATCCATGTTTTATTTGCAGAAGTTTAGTGAGTGAAGCCTTTCAAGTGCCAAGCTTGTTTTTGTGAGGCGGTGGGTAATTTGCCCATCCAGTTAGTGCCCTTGGAGTGCATGCCGCCAAGTTCGCAAAACTTCCGTACTGAACAGAGGGGTGCGTTGTTCAAAGCTTTTGTGTAATCGTGGAGCACGTGACCAGCAATGGTTTGATACAGCATCTCTATCCTTAGATATAGTGTCACTAAAAAACTTTCTGAGTGTGCAGCAAAGCGCTCAGCCCGCAGCTGAATTTCTCCGGATCTTGAGCTATGGGTGTGCATAGGTCCGCGAATAAGACTTCCCTCTGTAGCTTTCCAGTAACCTCTGTGCAAGGATTTAATTTTGGCTCTTTGAAAATGCCGTCTGTGGTCCTGAAATGAATGGGTAATCCTGTGTCCAGCTCTTTGAGCGCATGCTTGGAGAATGACCGACAAATATATGACAGACAGAGCTGGAGACATTAAACAGTCCTTTTTGGCGCCGCAAGTGACATGAAATGGCTTCACACTGACGAACAACTTTGCATCCCTCTGATTATGACGCCATCACCAAAGAGCGAATGACAATGATCATCTGTTCAGGGCTCTCGCATATTCATGGCTGCGTTGGATAGTTTAATGATTAATTTGGGAGACTAGAGTCATGAGTATGTAAGTGTGTGTTGTGAGGGAGGAGGCGGAGGGGGCCGGGGAAGGACGCTGGTTGGGGGAGTGCAGGCAAGATAGCGGGGCTGGTGCCACGATCAGATAAACCATGAGCTTTCCGGGTTGCAAAACAGGCTCAAGGAGTCGAATGACCTACTGATCTTAACTATTCCATTTTTGGTGCTTGTTTGAAATGCAGCCCACACCAAACCCGGAGGCGCCGTCGGTTCGAGTTCATTCTTATCAGTGCATGCATCTGATAATTATTGTCTGCAGAAGACATTTGAGGGCCAAAAGTTAAATGTTAAGCGTGGAATAAACTCCCAGCGATGTACTCTAGATATCCAATTATTTTATTCAAAAAATTGTTTTTCATTCAGTTCAAGCATCACTCTGGATGTACTATGTGAGTGGGTGAGCAGGAAGATTGAATGGCGTGGGGAATCGTTACTGAGGGTGTATGGGGTCGGATTGTCTTGAACGCATTATTTTGAAATATTTCGGTTTAGAAAACAATAGCCTTCTCCAGACACTTTCTATTGTACATCAGGTCACCACCAACACCAACCTCCCAGGTCCTATGGTTGCAGTTATAATTTCCAGGAAGAATGGTGCAAATTTATGTGCAACTACACAGAATGTATGTCAAGTCAATGACGGAAATGTCAGTGCCAGAGGAATCCACTGAAAGAACTTGGCAGCGTATTAGTTCCCTCTGGAAGATTAAGTGACAAAGACATACATCAGACATGTGCCCTGTTGGAACATAGAATGGGTCCCGAAACACAAAACAGTGGTGAACATCTGAAATTTCCCCACTACTTCTCCTGGCGGTTCAGACCGATTGATTTACTTCGAATCATTTTGATCTAAATTTGTAACGATTTGATTCCCAACATCGCTCTGTGGGTCAATCATTTCTCGCCGTGACTATCCACTATGGGATCTACCCGCTACTCGTTAAAATATAGTCCCTTAAATTGTATTGACCGCACACATAATTCCAATGTTCGACGTGTCACTTCGAAACGGTTCCTTTCACAATGATAGCGACTGACGTAACCTGTTTGTTCAATGGCTGAAACTAATTGATTTCTTTAGGGGACATGAATGCGTTCATGGGGATTTATCTGCTGCCCATATAACAGTCTCTCTGAATGTCACGTTTCATGTTTTCCAAAAGGCTCGGTGTATCTGTTTCAACAGGAGTTAGCGCTTCTCACCGAGGATATCATTTGCTGTACTTCATCAGATACGGGCCATTTACAAACCCATTCTCGAAGCTCTCGTTTTCCGATGTACATTTATTAACATGCTCTCGGACTAACAATATTAATTTCTGTCCGTCTTCGCATTCATGGATGAGGGCAACGCTAGCAACGGCAGCATTTGTGGCCAATCTGTAATTCCCCTTGTAAAGTGGGTGGTGAGCTGCTGCGGTCTTTGTGGTGTAGTTACATCCACGGTATTGTTAGCGGGGGGACGGCGGGTCCATTAATTTGACAGAGAGGCTGTGAAGGAACGGCGATATTTTTCCGAACCAGGGCGATGAGTGGCTTGGAGAGGAACGTTCAGCTCGTGGCGTTCCCATGTTCATGTTGCCTTTGTCTTTCTAGATCGTAGCTGCCATGGGTTTGATTAGTTAACGAAGGGCTCCATGTTAGCCAAAGGTAACAGGTTTTCTCTGTTCCCTGCTACGAATGCTGTCGTGCCAGTTTTACCCTGGTTCTCCAGATTGATTAATGCGGCATCTCCTTCCGAATCTTCTGTGATTTTAACGTGTTTCTATTATTTTCCTGAAATGAATTTAAAGAAGAAGAGGATTTCTACGTTTCGGCTCACACGTTCATTCCATCTTGTGCATCCATCTCAGCAGGAAAGACATCTCCTCATAAAGATGGGAGAACTGACACTTCGCCAGATAGAAGCCATTTACTATCCTATTGTCGCGGCTATTGGTGTTCCTGGTAAGAGCCCAAATACAATCATTACCCGTATAAAAGGATGTTGATGTTCTTCTCAAATGCCGGTTCCGATAACTTGGAATCGTTTCTTTACTGTTGGGGAGTTATCAAAGCAGGGATGTATGTTTAACCATAACGTTAACTGATTTCTTCCTGTTGCTGTATCTTTCACTCCGTGGTATCCACTGCTGACACCTTATTCTTGCTTTACGGAATGTCATGTAACAGGTGGGCTCTGCAATAATTATCATAATCAAGTGCAAAACCGAGTTTCAACTTGTAGAAAACACAATCTGTGAAAATGTATGCAGAGGCAAATTCGCATTCTGCAAAATTCCGCTTGGAATACTTGACGCCTTTGCTTGTTTTTCATCCATTTTCCAATATTTAAAGCAGCGTAATCACATACTTATTACCACAGCGATGCTTTTACAAATCTGTATGCATAGAGGATATCTGGAAGTCTCGGTGGAACAGGTTACTGTGTGTGCTGAAGACATTCCGAGGTCTTAGTCAATTGTCTATTGAAATAAATGCATTTCAGAAGCCTCATTTATCGACTACCGTAATGAATTTAGATGAAGTGAAGTCACTGTATTAACGCAAAAGGTGACAGGCAATTTTTGGTCGTGAAGCTTCCACAAGCAACAAGTTGACAATGACCAGAGGACCCTTTTTGTGGGATTTAGCAGAGGTTTAAATAGTGTTCAGGACGCAAGAGGCTACGACAATGTTGTTCGGCGAAATAGTGGCATGGATTCTTTGACGTTTACCCTGTGAATCGATTTGACATCTGTTCTGAAAGTTATTACATCCGATAGTGCAGAACTACTTCACTATGGCAATGGAGCATTAGCCGAGAATTTTGTTCTCAAGTACTGAAGCCAGACGTAAGTATTCAAACGTCTATCTCAGCACGCAGGTTGCTAACTGAGACAGAAGTGGTCCGATTTCCACGCTTCCGCGGAAGAGAGGTTCTGGCTCCGGGACCATGATTAAATGTAGCAACAGATTGTGCTGGGGAAGGTGGCAGCGCCTTCATGTTTACTTTTCACTTCTTGGTTTCTTGCCTGAGCTTTCAACGGAAAATATTTTTGGAAAAACAGTTTCTGAGAGAAGGTGGTCTTGAGCTTGCAGCTATACCGACTTTCTGTTCACAGCATTACACTCTGCCGCACGGTGTTCAGGCTTTCACTGCCGATTGGACGCGGACCCCATTTTGCATCACTCATTGCCTCCTCCCCGTGGGTATTTACTGGATTGTGGACCGGGAGATGGTCTCAGGGAGGGTGAGTAGGAAAAGGGCTAATTTTACATTTCTCCAATCTCATGCTGCCGAAAAACGTTCTTCAGACTCGGGTATTTGAAGTAACGACACCAAGAGGCCCCTAAACCAAAGTGCACTGCACCTGCTCCATGTTCCTTTTCACTAACAGCAAATCAATAACACGTCAGGAGCAGATTGCAGTTTCAGAGAGCAATGGGTAATTCTGTAACATATGTACATGTTCATTTCTCTAGTTTATTTAGTAGGTAATAATGTTGATAATATATTTGATATCTGTATACTTGACTTGCTGGCTAAATAGAGGATAATGGATTGAATAGGTCACTATTTCATTCGGTCGATAATGAGTGGTTCATTTTTGAGGCATTTCGACGTTTAATTCGGAGGAACACTCCGGGAATATAATGATAATTTACTGGATAGTAGTTTTGATAATTAATTTGTTCAAACATTGGCTGCTTCAAGATATAATTATTTAAATTACTGTGTTGTTTAAACTGTTTCCTTATTTACAGTGCTGGCCATTATATTTTCAAGTGCTGATATTTTGGTTAACCATCTCTGTGTAATTCACAATAGTGCACGGGTAATTATGTCTCTAATTTTAAATGCATGTCATTGTAGGAATATATATACATATATATATATCAGGTTTGCTCAGGTTATGATAGGTATCGGGTAAATGAAGGTCAATTATCATTTTTGGCATTTATTTTAAGCTGAAATTGTGTCAAAATAGCTTTGATTAATAATGCTTCCACCTTTTCCAGTGAATCCTGCATGGTCAACAGAAACTCAAACTTTAATTTTTATCCATTGCCTGGTGTTTTCAAGGCTGTTTGTGATTATCTTTGACAGCTCCATTAAGTCAATCAATGTTTGAAGCTTACATTCAATTTAGAGAATTGTGAATCGGAGGCTGCCAACTGGGCTGTGTATGTAACGCGAATAGATTTTTTTTTGTTTGTGTGAACAATCTGATCCAAAAATGTAAAAAGCTGATTATCTTCATCCGACTAATTCGCCTTACTTCATTCAAAGTTCATCTAAATCATTAACCAACAACTCACTGAAATAATATGATCCAAAATGTTAATTCACCACCCCGTTTATAGACGTTCAATGCATTGTTGTTTCCCTGAGTTCAAGTTTGTGAAAACTCTACGTTCAGTCTGCACCATGTTTCACTGCCTTGAAAATGATTGGTACTTGAAATAACTCTTATCTACTCGTCCCATTATTTTGAGAATGTGCAATAACCATTCACCAATCTGTGCCTCCCGAATCAGACCGGAGATTTCAGTCGGAAAGCTATTCTGCACCCTTGCCAGAGCCAGGATATCCTATCCTACAGCATCGCCAAAAACACTACAAACAAAATTTCAGCAGCGAGCCGATTACCTAATTTCGATAATAATCCAGGCCAGAGTTATCTAACTTGCTTTGAAATGCAGAAAACTAATTTAATAAACGTGCACATCAAGTTATTACATATCTGGCAGCTACAAATTAGTTCAGTGAGATTCACTTAGAAAGTCTATTCTTCAAAATTCAAGTGGACCTTGACTAAGTAAACAACAGAAATCATAATCCAACCGTGATTATCTGAGGCTCACGTCAATTTCGCTTGATTTATACAGATCATTTAATTTCAGCAGTAATCAGTATAAATGTCTGAAGTTAATCTTCTGTATAATGATACAGCATTGAATAACTTCACTAATTCTCTAAAAAGGTTCCTGCATTTTGAAAAAAAGAAATATGCATTTTACCAAATAATGCCAAAATTCATGAGTTTTATGAGCTTTGCCAATCCGAAATAAAATAAGCTGTAGAGGATATTAATTTTAACATGGATGTGTTAGGAGTTAGGTCTTTATCGTCAGGTAATCGACAATTCGTAATTTCACTTTTCTGAACATATGTTAGTCTTCAGACTCAAATCGATGTGCCCATCACGGTCAATCATTATCGCGATCTTCTGCACTTGTTGGCCAACCAAAATCAAATTTCAGCTTCACATTTCAAATCACTTCACACTGATGCTGTGCTTCAGACGCAAGCGATTCCCTTCTGCCCTTTCGGCAACAAAGTGATTTGTTCTGCAGCCGATCAATTAATGGGAACTCTGTCCTGTCTGCTCGGAAGCAAAACGCTACTTATGACCTCACTAGAATCACATCTTCGAATTATCCATTCACTATGCTTTGCAAGAAATGTTCTCCTATGGCCAATAAATATCGCCCACTCAATCTGATAGCAATCTCACCGTTCCCAGTCAGCCATTAAACTGCCCTCTTGATCAGAACTGACTGCACCCATTCTGCATAGCAATGTTACTTCACTCTTTCTGCAATGAATTAGCGATGCATTGACCTGAAATATTCCTGCTCAATGCCCAGCCAGTATATCAATCTCACCTTACTCAGTCTGACTTAAAACACATGACTGATCAGCTCTCATCCCCGAATAAAACTTCTCCCTGGGAACGTGCAAAGGAATGTCACCTAGTAACGATTGGCATTGTACCGCCACTGTGATGACGCATGTGTAAACTTGCATTCGGCCTCATCTAAGCTGGTCTTTTATGTAGCTCAGTGATAATTTTTTGGTCCTCTGTTTTTACCATTCCATCTTTACCCTCACAAGTGTTCAGACTATGATCGTGCTCCTGGTCAATATCTTACCTTCAAGCTGTAAATTATGTTGCACAGTAATCCTTTCCAGTACTTATTCACATCTATAGACCACCGAGCAGTCATTACGCCACTGCCTCCTCCAGAGTATAACTCTACTTGGCCCAGATTCTGTTTTGCGTTTTGATTTCCCATTTCACATTGTACCAACACGCATGAATTGACCATTTACATCTTCCATTGACCTTTTAAAATCCACCATGCCCAGCATGCATTCAAATTGTCCAGGTCAAGTTCGCCCTCAGCAACCTCAATCGTTATTGTACAATAGTTGTCCAGTTTACCTTGAAGATGTTCCTTTCAAAAGACGAATTATCAACTGATGTTTCTCTTCCCTATGCACTTTCTCGAGGTCCCGTTAACATTTAGAACATGCTCACCTCGAAAAGCATATGTGGGTCAAATGCACGATCCTTTGCTGCAACAGGAAGAAAATTAATCACGTTCATCTGTGTCGTCTATCTCCTGCTCTCTCTATCCCTCTCTTACAGTTAATGTTGTTGCGATTGTGATTCTTTCCCGAGGAAGGTGTGGCCTCTCCAAATGTATTACCCACTATATGATCGCCATGGCCGCGGCGGATCTCCTGGTTGTTTTTGCTGAAGCCATACTGAAGAATACGCTGGATATTTATTTCCCTGTTTCATTCTTGACCATGAGTACGTTGTGCCAACTAAAATTGACATTGATTACTGTAGTCACATCAGCCTCTGTCTGGTTAACTTTGGTGTTCACCTTCGATCGTTTTGTGGTCATATGTTGTAAGAAGCTGCGAAAAAAATACTGCACGGAGAGAACAGCAGTAGCTGTCATATCAGTGGTGAGTGTGTTGAGTTGTTTGGTAAACATTCCCTGGTACTTTGCGTATGAACCTGTGTATATAATGGACAATGTTATTCATGGCTGTGTCCTAAAACAGACATTTTTCCTTTCTGCTGAATGGGTCGCATTTGACTTGTTTACCCTTACCTTGACTCCATGTGCTCCATTCGTTCTAATTTTGTTGCTAAATGTTTTGACTGCTAGACGTATTTTGGTGGCCAGTAAAGTTCGCAGGAGTCTCCGCGGTTGCAGCAATGGAGAATATCACAAGGACCCTGAAATAGAAATCCGAAGAAAGTCCATTATTTTACTCTTCAGTATAACCGGCAGCTTTATACTGCTCTGGACAACTCCGCTTATTTATTTTATCTCTCTGCGTGTAACAGTCACATCGAATTCTGCCGCAATTGAGCTTGAATCAGTTGGATTCATGCTCGGGGTCCTCAGTTCCTGCACAAATACATTTATTTATGTGCTGGCACAGACTAAGTTCAGGGAAGAGCTGAAGAGCGGAATGCAGTACCTTGTGAAAATGTGCGCAAAATTAAAGCTGAATTAAAGCTGTAAACCCACTGACCTTTACAGGAGGACATAAACTTTGTGCCCTGAAAGAACTCATGTTAGCAAAATGTTTGTAACAACGCTTAAGCACTCTCGATAAAATAATATCCTACTAAAAATGCTATTTTATAATATAATGCCAGATTTAACTCATTTTCACAGCATACTGTAATCACTGGTGAATTGTAAGTTGTGATAATAATAATAAATAATAATAAAAATACTGAACAGCCCCTGTTAGCGTTGCAGAGTTTGAAATGGTGAAATGTGATGTCAGGTTCTGACAGCCTTGTGTTCATTGGAACAGTTCTTCTGACCAACAAGGGAACACCCCAACATCACCAACTGGATCACGATAAGTGACAAATGTAACATAGACAAGAGTCACAAATTTCCTACAGCGTCTATTCTGGGCCAAAGAGTACATAGGGGGAATTTTCAGTAAAAGTTTCATGAAGTCTGGGACCCTCCAAATATCGGACAGTTGCACAATGAGCTGCTTCTCAGAGTTCCATATACCTCACATGTTTAAAACCAGGAAGGCCTGGTCATCACGTGTTTTGTGAAAGGACGAGCATTGGTGCAATTGATCACTCATTCCCATGATCCATTGGGCTGAGAGACGGCTCCATAACTTAGGTTCAAAACTTTTAAATTCGATTTCCCTACTATTCATTTGAAAGCACGAATAGCTCATATTTATTTTTTTCACAATTAATGAGGCTACCGCCTCCCCACATGCTCATTCACAAGACCCTCTGTTTCATATTATCTGGTCGTTTCACACACACAGCCACCAAATGGCTGTTATCATAATTCTCGAATGTTTTAATATGTTTCACTTGATATCCACTCATCAATATAGCGAGTGACGCTTCAACCAGGTATCAGCACGAATTCCCAGCCAAGAAAAGTCTGATCACACATGGCCCTACCATCAACTTCCTTCTGTGTATACCTGTGTATAGAATGTGAAAAAAAAATAATGTAATTATTCTCGTCGCATATTCTTTTCATATACCTAACTTAATGCCGTTTGTAGAACGCAAACATAGTCGGGATACAGCACAGAAGCAGACCATTTGTCCCGTCCTTTCCTTATTTTCCCTCTAAAGGAAGATGCAGCCGGCAGCCAATCTTCCGGCTTCTCCCTGTTATCTGGGTCATTCGCTTTTCTCAGATATTAATCCAAAAACGTCTTGATCATTCTTAATTAACCACCCTAATCTCGCGGCAAAATGATTGGCCAGAACAACTGCCAATTAAAGTGGCATTAAATAGAAAACTACAACCGCTGTCCTTGAATAAATTAACATTAAAAACAAGACAGATTCGCTCATGGCATGAGGGGTATAACTGACAAGAAATACAATTATTGCCAACCATTAATTGCTCTTACAGCAAAGCATACGTGATCCGTCTTTTCGAGCAGCTAAAGTGTTTCTGATATCTTGGCACTGGCTGCTTAGGGTCTGAAGTACTAAATGCCCAAACCGCCGGCTCAGCTACCACTCTTTTCTAAATGTTTGCTCTGGCTTTTCGGCGCCTGCACTTTCTAAATATGCACCCGACTGCTCAGCACCCAGTCCTTTTAGTTCCTGAGGGAACCTGTGTTCCTCATGGTAGATTCCGAGGCTCAACGATGTTTAGCTCCCTCATCAATGACCTTCTCTCCATCTTAAGGTCGGAAAGGGGGATGTTCGCTGATGATTGTTCAATTTTCAACACAATTCGTCACTCCTGAGATAATGAGGTTATCCATTGCCAATTGCAGCATGTTCAGGCTTTGGCAGACATGTGGCAAATGACATTCACACCATAGAAGTACCAGCCAAAAGAGAAAACCAAACCATCTCCCGTTAACATTCAGTGGAATTACCATCACCGAAAGTCGCACTATCAGCATTGTAACGGTTATCATTGACCAGAAACAGAACTGGATTGGCCAGAAAGCACGACGTCGACAAATGCAGTTAATATGCAAGGAATCCTGCGGCGAGTAACACACCTCCTGACTCCCCAATTACTTTCCACCATCTACAAGGCACAGGATTGGAATGCAATGGTATACTCTCCACTTGCTTGGGTGCGTGCAGCTCCAATAGCAGTCAAGAAGCATGATAGCATCTGGGACAAATCAGCCTTTGATTGACACCACATCAATAAACGTTGACTCCCTCCACCACCGATGAACAATAGCAGCAGTGTGTACTATCTGCAAGGTGCACTGCAGGAATTCTCGAAGTCACCTTAGATATTACATTCCTAACTCACGAACGCAACAACCTAGAAGGATAATGGGAAGCAGGTGTATGGGAACACAACGATCTGGAAGAAATCCACAAAGCTACTCACCAGCCTGATTTGAATAGATATCCCTGTCCCTTCATTGTCGTTGCTTCACATTCCAGGAACTCCATCCCTAACAGCACTACGGGTGTAGGGTTGCCAGAGGGACTGCTGCGATTCAAGAAGGCAGCTCACCACCACATTGTCAAGTGTATCTACGTCAGGGCAATAAATGCTGTTCGAGCGATTGACGCCAAAACCCCCTTAATGAACAATAATTAATTATCATGGCTGCACAGCTACTGCGTTTCCCACTTCTACAGTCTGACAGCTCTGTTCTACTATAGTCAAATCACTGTCATAGATAATGATTCTTATAAAACTATGCTCCAACTATTTATGTTCGGCACTTTTATAAATCCCTGCTCTGGGGGAAGAGAACCTTTCACTTTTCAAGCTGTGTTTTGATTATCTAGCTGCCACTATCTCGCTCTATCTCTTTTTAAAACTCTCCTCTGGCAACTCAGCTCCCGCTCTTTTTACATTTCTGCCCTAGCGCCTCAACGGCCGCTTTTTCAAAAAAAATATCACCTGTTCGTGCTCAGCTCCCCGCTCTCTATAAATCTCTGCTCTCACTGTTCAGCTGCAGCACTAAAGGAGTAATGAAACCTGCCCTGACTGCCAAGAGTCTAGCCAGGAATTGGAGACGGTTGAGTTTAATTAAGAATGATTACTGGTTTGTAACACCATGCCTTTACATAAGAAGATCCTTGAACAAACTATTTGCATTTTGATATCACAGAAGAGAAGAGTAATGAAGAGAATACATGGATAAGTGCATTTTGTGATATTAATTGACAAATTATCGCAGCTAAGGCTGCTTAAGAACATTTAGGCTCATTAAAGAGGATATAAGCACGGATTGTGGGAGGGGGAGGGGTCGCTTTCCAATTACACCCAATTCGGTAATGCACAGAATCGTGTTTGTTATCGTTGTGTTTCAATCTGGATGATGGGAGCAAGTGGTGTTCCCCACGAATCCGAGTTTGTTATAATTTTGCTCGATATAAACCAGTAGGATCTTGGAATACAGCACAACGTCTCAAAATGTGTTAGTGATGCACACATGGTGGGGTGGGAGGTAACCAGTGAGGATGATACAAATCCGCTGCAATAGGACATGGAGAGACGCGCAGAATAGGCAGGAGATTAGCAGATGCAATTTAATGTATTGCAATATAAAATAACACAATTTGGCAGAAGGGGTAGTGATGGGAAATAGAGACGGAATGTCACTGTCCTAAAGTATGTGATAGAATGGAGGGACCAAGGTGCACGTGCTTCGATGTTAGAGTGTGGCAGACAGAGCCGCGCCTCGGGTATGGACAATTGTGGCGACAGGGCCTGGCACCGCGCTTTGAGGGCGGGATATGGACTGCACTGGGTGACCTGTGAATGCGGGCGACCTTTCATTTCTGAGTAAGTTTGAAGGCGTCTGTTTAAGTGACGCAAATGAGCGGCCCTATTCGTATTTAGGATTCAATGGCTAGCACGAGCGGAGACAGAGAAAATGGGGGAAATATTGCTCGGGTGCGAAGAAAAGACAGAAAAAAAAACGAGAGAATGATAAGACCCTGAAATGTTCTCCGGAAAACCAGAAGACTTTTAAACATTTTTTGGCAAATCTGCAAAATATTGAATTAATGCACTCCAGCGAATGTACCACCGAGGCCGAGAAAGAGGACATTAGTGCTAAACGTTCACAGGCTGATGAAATAGCGAATTCTTCCGACGCGCTTCCCACTGAAGAAGTATGGTCCAAAAAATTGGCCAGATTTAATCAACAAGAAGGCGATAGACATTGCAGTGAGGAGGGAGCCTCTGAAAATAATGAGCAGTGCCTATGTCTTTCCAATTGCTGATGAGAGCGAAACCTTTCAGAAGACTTAAGCTCACGGGAAATGCCAAACGGGGAAATTTGTGCAACAAATTGCCTGGTGTATATGAAAAATCGCTGTTGCGGCTTTTTGATTCTGCTGCAAATTGTACGGCTCAGAAACTGCACAGAAATTATGCAAGGAATGTTGCAGTGCCTGGAAACATCTCAATCATAGACTGCAATGTCATCGAATTATCTAAGGAGCATATTCAAAACGGAACAAAATGAATTGAAACAAAGCGAATGTTCCCAGAAATGAAGGCACCGGATGAGTAAGCACAGAAATAAATAAACAAGGTGAAGAAAAAATGACAAGCAACGTTGACAGGCATCATAGCAGCCGTTCAGTTCTAGTTGAGCAAAACTCAGAATTTCGTTGAACACATGCACGACTTTATGAACACAACAATGCATCCTTTCTTGGATTAATCGTCATCAGAGCTAAATTGGAGCCTGCTTTGCAAGGATATGTCCCATGCATCAAAAACTAATACACTCCTGACCATTATATTGGACCTCGTATACAAAATGAGCTAATTTCGATGATGGCGTCGCAGGTGAAGAAAATAAACGTTATTGTAAAGGTGGAGGCTGCAATACTCCTTGCGCTAATTCTTTTCAGCAACCCTGGCCTGAGTGATGAAGATCAGATATTCCTTGTGCTTCGTTTGGTTGATCTGACTTCTGAAGATATGAATCAAAGGGAGGATTTCATTCATTTTTTGCTGATTTAAGACAAAAGTTGGCAAGGCCTGTCTGATTCTCTCAATGATGCGCCAGATGGGCTTGGTCTTCGAATCACTGACTGTAAGGGGCAGGGACACAACAATCCGGTAAACATTAAGGATCAGCTACGAGTAGTACAGGCGTGCCCCCTTCATCACAACTGTCGAGGCTCTTGCACTCCATGAGACTGCCACAACTTACATCTGGTATTGGAAGATATGGGAAAGGGTAGTTCTAAAGCCATGATAATGTTTTGGAGTTGTGCAGCGAATTTAAAGAATTATTTCAGTTTGAAATAATGGATGACAAATATTGAGAGCAGATGCTTCCTTTATAACGTTAAATTCATTGTCAGACAGTTCGTGGAATATCGAGTGTAGAGTGGGAATGCAATATGTTACCAAACAGCTGATATCAGGAAGGCATTGATTACAGTTGCTGAAGAATGCGACAACTCGAACGCTAAAATCGAGGCTTAGTCCAGGATCAACTACGAAGTCGAAGCTTTTGAATTTCGCTTTGCAACGGTTGAGTGGCACGAAAGCATATTCGCCACAAGCATTGTGACCCAGAATATTCCATCCTTCAAAATGCAGCTTCGTGCGGCTTTAGCATTTCGGAGGTATAGGCGAAAACGGAAAGCAGGCTGCATAGCGCTCTTAATAAGGGAAGATATTATTGGCAGGAGCAGATCTTTCATCAAACGATGATGGGACAATTTGTGAGGAGCTGGGAAACGGCAAAGGGATCAGGTTTTGCTAGGCGTTGTTTATAGGCCACCAAGCAACGGTGCTACATTGTAGCACGCTATATATCAGGAAATTCGAATTAACATGGTTAAAGCAGGAAAATGAGAAAGTTGGTTTGCAAAAAGACCGTGGTTAAACAAATCAGCACTAATAGCCTGGAAGATGAATTCATTGAATGTATAGGAGATTGGTTTCAGAACCAGTACGTTGAGGAGCCAACTCGGGATCGAGCTAGACAGGATTTAGTGCTATGCCATGAGAAAGACTCATGGGATTTCCATGCTTTCAAGTAGTCTTTGGGAAATAGTCACAATAAAGTGAAAGAATTTGGCAATAAGTATGAAAGCGATGTGCTGAATTCTAAAACTTCGTTCTTAAATCTGAGGAAAGGAAATTATGAATGTAAGAGAGGCAAGTTGGCTATGATGGATTGCAAAATTATAGGAAAAGATTTGTCAGTGGAAATCAATGGCGAGTATTTAAGGAAATAATGCACTTTCTACCTGAGACATGCATTCATCGAAAGCTCAAGCACACACAGGGAAAGAAAAATCAAGCGTTGTTCCCAAATGAAGTTAAATATTGCATTACATGAAATGAAATGATTTATCGTGGAGCAAGAAAAAAAAGTGGTAATTCTGAGGGTTGGGGAAAATTTAGAACCCAGCAAAGGAGGACCAAGGAACTCATTTAGAAATGGGAAGAGAATGGAACGCAATCCAGCGAGGAACATTAAGAGCAAATCTGGTAACTTTACACGTGGGTACAGGAATATATAACGTGGAGAACAGCGAAACAGCATAGAAACAAAACAGTAACTTTTCGCCTGTCGTCACCGAAGAACATACAGAATATTTCCAAGATAAGCTAGGCAACCAAGGGACTTGTGAAACTGGGGAGTGAAAATAAATAAATTCTTTTAGTGAAAAGTTAGTACTTGAAATGTGAACTGGATTGAAGGTTAAATAATTCGCTGGACTAGAATTGCTTCATCTCAAGAGTGCTGAAGGAGGAGGCTAAAGAAACAATGGATGCATTGGTTGTTTTCTTTCAAAATTCTTTAGGTTCTGGAAAGCCTCCAGCGAATTGCAAAGTATCAGATGTTGCATCACTATTTAAGAATGGAATAAGCGGGACGAGGGAGAACTGCAGACATGTTAGTTTAACATAAGTGGTATGGAAAATGTCATAATCTATTAGTACGGATGCGGTAATTGGGTATTTAGTAAAGAATAGTAAAATTGCGCAGTGTCAACAAGGATATATGAAAGGGGAATCATGTTAGAAAGACAATTAAACAACTCAATGCATAAGGAGGCTACACAAATATCCACAACTCCAATGCTGCGAGGGCCCAGCACATCAGTCGAAAATGTAAAGCTGTAGCATTCGCAAAGATCTTCCTCCAGAAGAAGCGAGTAGATGACCCATCTTAGCTTCCTCCATGGGTTCCCAACGTCACAGATGATAGTCTTCAGCCAAGTTTCTTCACTCTCCGTGATATCAGGAAGCCGCTGAAGTCTGGATACTGAAAAACGATGGGCACTGAGAATATTCCGGCAATTGTACTGAAGGCTTGTGAACCGTTACAGATTCAACACTGTATGGGAATATGGGAAATATGGGAAAAAATCGCCCAGGGACGTGATACATAACGACGCTGCACAAACCCTACCCGTTTATTAACTGTCGCATCAGCCTCCATTTGATGATCAGGAAAGAAATGGAAGGGTTCATCAAGCGACATCTGATCAGCAGCACTCTGCTCACTGAGGCTCAGTTTGGATTCCACAAGGTTCACTCTGTTCCCAACAGCATCACAGCCATGGTCCAAACATGGGGATAAGAGCAGAACTCCAGATGTGAGGTGACACTGACCACACTTAATTTCAAGGCAGCATTTGACCAGGTGTGGCATCAAGGCGCCCTCAAATAAATTGAGTCAATGCGAATCAACGGGAAAACTCACCGTGGGATGGAGTCATATCTTGCACAAATTAATATGGTTGTGGTAGTTGCAGTTCATTTATCTCAGTTCAAGGTTGTCACTGCAGGAGATGCCCAGGACTGTGCCTAGTCCTCAGCACATTCAGCTGCTTCATCTATCACCTTTCATCCACCAAAAGACCTAAAGTGGGGATGTTCGATGACGATTGCTCAATGGACAGAACATTTGCAACTCCATAAATACTGAGCCGTCCATGCCCAAATATAGGAATGTCTGGACATTATCCAGGCTTGGGAAGAAAAGAGTCAAGTAACGTTCACGCCACGTACGTGCTAAGCAATTTATATCTCCAAAAAAATAATCTAACCATCGTCCCTTAGCATTCAATGATATTAGGACTTCCGGACACCCCGATATCATCACCCTAGGACCAACTGTTGACCAGTAACTGAACTGGCCTAACCATACAAATACTGTGGCTACAAGAGCAGGCTAGAGGCTAGGAAATCTGCGACGAGTAACTCTCAAGCTGATTCCCCAATGCTTGGCCACCATCTACGATGCACATCGCAAGAGTTCCCGGATCAGTGCTGCTCCAACAGCACTCAGGAACCTCAAAACCATCACGACAAAGCTTGATTGGCAGCCCTTCAATAGGCGTGCGTTCCTTCCACCACCGATGAACAGCGACGGCAGTGCTCACCAGCTACAATATTTTCCTCAGGAGTACACCACTGTACCTTAGACAGTACATCCCATATTCAGAGCAGCTGCCATCTCGATGTACAAGAACAGCAGGCACATGGGAACACCAGCACTTGCACGTTTTTCTCCCCGCCACTCACTATGCTGGCTAGGGGCTATCACCGTTCCCTCATTGTCGCTAGGTCAGACCCTGGAGCTACCTCCCTAACTGAAAAGTGGGTTTATCTGCACCACATGCACAGACAAGGCTCAAGAATGTAGCTCCCCACCACCTTCTCCAGGGCAATCAGGAAGGGCAGAAAATGCTTCCCTCGCCAGCGATGCCAACATCCCATAAAAGAATAATAAAAATATAGACATTTTAATGAGGTGAGTATTTTTTCCAACTTTTCGTCACTATGTGGCATTCTGTGAGTAAACTAAGTAGTAGTTTAGGGTGAGTAAGTCTATGTCGTGGAATTCATTCAATGTAGAGTTAGAAATATTTTTGGTAGAGCAGGGAATTAAGGGTTATGGACCCTGTCGGAAGTTGGCGTACAGAGATCTTGCAGGTCAGTTACGACCTTAATGAATAGTGCAGCAAGATAGAAGTGCCGATTGACCTGCTCCGCTACATTCAAATCTTACATTTTCCAAAATTTTGAACAATATATACTTGTATTTACTCCTGTAATCCAATCCTTTTACAAATAATCTCAACGTGTCATCTGCCCGATTAATTGATTTGTTTACACGCAAGCCCTCACGTTTCACACGTTTTAAATATTATACTCTGCTTTCATAATATTAGGGCGGAAGTCAATGACTTCACACTTCGACACATGACACTTCATCTAACATCATATTGACAGCTCAATTCATCATTCTATATTTTTCTGCAACCTTTCGTTTCTCCCCCTCATCTTGCTTTTCTGCAAAGATCAATATCATCAGCAAAGGTAGACACGTAATTCTTTGTCTCTTGTATCGCATCATTAAGGTTGATTTTAAGAGTCATTCAACAACATTCAGCCTTTTGCACAGGAACAGGATAAGGTCAATCTGAGCGTCCGGCATTTTAGAATTGAAATTCAATGCCTCGATCCAGTTTCGCAGAAATAGAAGAAGGCTATTCAGCCCTTCTTGTGTTTGTTACAGACGAGCAGGCGGAAGACATTCAGCCTCTGTCGATCCTATTACACAGGGGACAAGGGTACCCAATTCATCCTATTTTCTACCTGATAAGACCGGAATAGGGGAATGTAATTTAGCACCCACAGCCTGTAGCCGTGGAACTATGGGGAATGACTGTATGGAAGCAATAATAACATCGTTGGAATACTCAATACAGCCCCTAATGGATTCCACAAGTTTGAAAAACGATGCTCCTTTTGTAGAATTGCTTATGTTGCGGGATATCGATGTTGATGACTTTTTTGTTGTTGTTGGTTTTCATGACATGACAGTAACCATACGGAAGTTGCGATGGGTGTATAAAATTTACATCCAGTGTACCTGGTCAAGTATTTTAAACTTAAATGTAGGCATCTATGTGGGCATGAAAGCTGAGCGAGCTGAAGCGAACGGCATATTAGGCTAGGGCATAGATCAAAGGAGAAACAGTGGCTGACAGTTCATGAGGCTTTTCAGAAGAGTCAGAATAAGTATATCTCTGCAGTAAAGGAAGATTCTTAAGGGAGGGCCCACCCTCCACGGATATCTGAAAAAGTTAGGGAAAGCATCGAACTAATGGAAAACGAAATAGACCGTGCAAAGTTTGCTGCCAGGTTAGATGATCGGCCAGATTAAAAGGGACATCAAGGAATGACTAAATAGTTACCACGAATAAGAAATTAGAGTATGAGGGGAACCAAGCTACAAAATGTAACATGTATGTTACTGTTGAAACAGTTGCAACAGATTTTTTTTCGAAAGGAAAAGAGTAAATAACGAGAGTGAAATTCCCATTCTGAGTTATAAAATTGAGTTAATATTAGCTAAGAAGGAAATGGCGAATGAAATGAATGCATATGTTGCTCCTGTATTCAGGACACAAGTCACACAAAGATTCGTCGCCCACTCAATGTATTCTGCCAGGAAACGTGCAATGTCAGAAGGCTAACCTGTCTGGAAGTGTCTTAGGAGAAGTCACTAGACTCAGTGCAGTGAAAAGTAAAGGAAATCCTGACTCCGTGCTGCTATTGTGACGTTAAACATATCATTCTGCTCGATCAGAGAGCCAGCTGGTAAAATTGGAAAGCAACATTCCAGCTGAGGGTTTGCTGTCAGGCGAGTTGGATTCGAACCCTGCACTCAGTCAGTCTAGGAACCTTTTTGACAATGACATTGTCAGGAGAATAACGACACTCAGTCAGACTATTAATCACTGTTACATTGAAATACAGGCTGCCACTTTTGAACATCAAGAGAGCTAATCCAGTATATTACGTCTCGCGGCACCGTTTCACTCACCTGCCATCATGACTATCACAGGCTAACCAGCTTTTAGTAACCGGGGAGGGGAGTGGCTACCTTCGCGCTTCTTCCGTCCTCTGTGTCGCTTTCTGGTAACACTGAAAGTTCCAGTCGTGACTTTTGTGGGGATTTCAGGAGAGGGCAGCCGTGGATTGTCCCTGTAAAATTAGATTGGGAACGGTTTCCCTCTGTCAGAATGCAGGGAATGGTGACTTTCTGTCCTTTCAAATCGACTCCTGTCTTCTGATGAGGAATATCCGAGAGTGGTAGCTGTCCTGTTCTTTAAATCAGTTCAAGCATTGAAAATAAATGGACCTATCCGTATTATTGTGCCGTTCTCGTCTGCTAATTCATATCGATTCTTCCCTGATAAAGGAGGTAGATTTTAGGGTTGAATGGAATTGGGAGAGCCCTATGGGCCCGGATATGGAAGATCATAAAAAGTGGGAGACAGACATTTGGAAGAAAGGGGGAGTCCTCCAATCGTTCGGATGTGACTGAACATGTTAACCCAGGATCTGTTCTGCAGCCTCAGCTGCCAGTTCAGTAAAATGCACATAAGTCCCTGATGCAGCAGCATGGAGCTTTATATCAAAGATTGCTGATGGTGCTCAGTGAGAGGGTGACTAAATTATCGAGATATGTGTGGATAATTTGGAATTTGCTTTTAAGGATTAAATGGGTTCGCAAATCTTTGAGAATACAGGCAAAGTCTGAGAGAGCGGGAGCCATTCACATACGCCATATCCGTGCCGAATTTATGCTGATGAATTAAAGTTGCTGCACAAACACGTTAATTTATGCGGTGAGTCAGTCCAAGATCAGACAGCAGTTAAAGACCCTGGTGAATTATCGGTTACGCACAGAATTCAGAGACTCAGCCAAATCAGGAGCTCCGCCCGCTGTCTGACAGGCAGCACAGCCAAGGTGGAGCTTCACCCAGTCACTCACATAACCACTACCCCAAACCCCCATCTCCACAGCCATTCTATTAATTCACGCACCCCGTTATTGAAAGCCACCTCATCCAATCGGAAAGTTTAACCAGGTGAAACGATTCACTCAGCCTATTAGGTATTGCAGCTGGGGAGTGGACATTTGCTGGTGCTGTTGGTGCGGGTTTAAACTAATTTGGCAATGGGATAGGACACAGAGTGGATGTAAAGCAAGATGTGATTTACAGGCAAGTATAGAATAAAAACCAAGTCAGCGGGAGGACAGGGAGTATATAGTTAAGGTAAGGCACAAAGGAGCATAGCAAGGATGGATGGCACTGATTTTAATGCAAGGAGTCCTGTGAGTCGGGCAGATGAATTGAGGGTGTTGATTAACACAGGGAATATTTTACTTTTCCTCCCACAGAGATCTGGTGAAGGAAAGGGCAGGGCTGGCAGCTCAATATTCTGGGTACGGAATCCACAGTCGAGACGAGGCCGGCGTTGGGGGAAGGGAGGCCGGAATAGAGGAGTTGGTATCACAACATTGATCAATGATTCAATTGCTGCAAAGAGGAAGGATGATACCTTAGAAGGTTCCTCAGATGAGGCCATGAGGTTTGACCTTAAATTCAAAAAGGGGCCAATCACTTTGCCACCCCCAAACAGCCAGAGAGATAGAAAGGCAGATATGTAGGCAAATCACAGAGAAGTGCAACAATTACAGGGTAAAAATAGTGGGAGGTATGCACTTCCCCCTATGAACTGGGATATACAAATTGTGGAAGGCTTAGAGGGGGCTGAATTTTCAAAATGTACCCAGGGAGTTTTTTTATCCGGAAAATATGAATCCCGCAAGAAATGGAGCGGTGCTGGGCCTAGCATTTGGGAACAAAGCTGGGCGACTGGTAGAGGTTTTACAGGGGAAGAATTTCGCTGATTATGTCCATAATTGAGAATGATTTAAGGTAGATATTGAGAAGGTTAAAACGTACCAGATATAAAGCTCCTGAAATTGGGTGAGGCTGTTTTTAAAAATTTAATACACGATCCTGGCAAAATGGACTGGGAGCATCCAATTGTCCAACAACCTGCATCAGGGCAGATGGTGTCTTGCAGAAATGAAATAGTCAGAGTGTGGGGACAAAATATTCCAGAGAGCCCTGGATTTCGAGGAATGTAGCGGATTGGATAAGGATACAAATGAAACTCCTTGTGGAAGCCGAGGGCTCGAAACAGCCGAAGTCCTAGAGGAATATGGAAAGTGTGTGTGGTTACTTAAAGAAGGAAATTAGGAGAAGGATGAGGAGGCATTGGAAAACACTGGCAGGTAAAATAAAGTAATGCTAAAAGGCGTTTTATAAGTATATTATGGTCCAGAGGATAACCAGGGAAAGAGCAGCGCGCATTAGGGACAAAGTTGGCCATTTGTGTGTGGACTTGGGAGACTTGGATGGGCTTTTAATTGTGCACCTTAAATCTGTATTTAATGTAGAGAAGGGCAGTTTCGTTACAGAAATTAGGATCCTTGACTGTGATGCACTTGAACAATTTAGGATTGAGAGGGAGGAGATATTAGATGTTTTAGCTGACTTTGAAATAGATAAATCCCCAGTCCCAGATAAGATGTTATCCAGGCTGCAGTGCAAGGCAAGGAAGGAGATTGTAGGGTCCCTGACATTAGTTTCAAAATCCAGCCTCGCCACAGGAGAGTCCCAGATGACTAATGGACAGCGAATGGGGTATCATTATACAAATTAGGTGCCGATAATCCAGGGAGCTTTAAACTAGAGAATCTAAAATCAGGGATAGGGAAACTTTCGGAAAAAAATTCTCCGGGAGAGGTTTGAACTCCGCTTGGTGAGGCAAGGATTAATCAGGGATAGTCAGCATTATTAATGTGGATTGCCATTGACCTTTTCCGCAGTTAGTCTAAACATTCTGGTTCAGTTAATCTGTACAAGGACTCTTGAAGAATTTTGATCCAGTTTGTACACTTCATTTCCAAGAATGAGGTCCCGCAGTGCCTCACTTCTCTTGGAAGTGGAAACACAATGCAGTAGAAATGTTTCCTGAGCATAATTTAGGAACTGCTACTATCCCTGTCTACATTCGAGAAATTAAACTCCCTCATTTTAAACATTCTACAATGTTTGCACCTCACTGTAATTTCCTTGCCAAGTTCTTCCACCACATCCATCCCACTTCTTCGTGACATATAGACCAATAAATGTAATCACATCTATTTTGCTCCGTAGCTCTAGAGAAATAGATTGTGCCCTTGCCCCTTTGGGTTATCCTGTCTCTCCTGCACTGCAACACTCTCTTTAATCATGTCCACCAACCCTCCTCCATTTCTTGCTTAACTAAATTTCTTGAAAAATTTCAATCCAGGAGTATTCCAGACACAGTGCAGACCTTCATTCAACCAGGTCTTTGTTGTGCCCAGAAAATCATACATGGACATGGAAACCTGCTTGTGTAATTCACCCACCTTAGTTACCACAGCGTGAAAATTAACGCAAAATGACATAGGCCAGAATTAGACTTTAATACTTTCTGTTTAATGTGGCCATACGTATTAATTTTTTATTCCATAATCAAGTGCCATGTATCCCTCACAATATCCTGGAAGCATTGTCATTCATCTACGACATTGTTCCGTGGTTTCCACTTCACAATTCACGTTAGTTCAAACGCTCCCCAGTAGCACAGCTAGAACGCCCACAAGATGCTCTATATAGGTCCAAATATACCCGCCTGTGCTGAACCCTTCTCCTCCAGAGCCAGCCTCAATGACATAAGAATCTAAAGCCCTTTCTCAAGTTCCATCTTCCTCGAAGCACATTCATTTTTTTGATCCTTCTATTACGATACTCCCTTGCTCGTGACACTTGGAGTAATCTAGAGGTTAATATATTTTAGGCCCTGCTTGCGAATTTCCTACCTGGATCCCAAAATGAGGACTGCATGGCCACAGCACTCCTTCTGCCGACGCCATTGGACCCGTTGTATTTTCTGTCATTGAAAGCTTTCCTCTCAAAAGGCATTTGTAGCCGATCACAGACATCGATCTTGGCGCCTGGGAGGCAATACAACACCCTGGACTGAAAGGGCCAAAGTGATGCTTACCTACTCCCTAACGTTAGAAACAACTAACACTAATGTTCTTCTATGCATCCTTTTTAACCCCATTTATAAATGAGCCATCAGTGATGCCATAACTCTGCCTCCTGTTGCGCTCCTGAGAGAAACCAGATTGTCATTAGTATTCCAATCCAAATCAATCTAAATTCTCATTGTGGAACGTGTGGCAGACAGACTGCCTGCCAACTATGTTTCCTTATCTGAATGGTTGGTGGATATCTATTCCCTATGTCAACACATAGACGTAAGCTGCAAGGTGACCACATCTATCAATGCAAAGCCCACAAATCTGTCAAGAGCCTGGATTAAGTCCATCGATTCCAGCTGCCGATGAATTTCAGAAACCGAGAGCTCAAGATGCTGCCTTCGATGGCACTTCCTGCAGAAATTATTATCCAGGACACAGGGGAAATTTTGGAGTTTCCACATTGCACATACCGTACACTCCATAGTTTGGAGAGGTCTGCGATTCTTCCGTTTCTTCGTTAAGATTACTGACGCAAATAAAACTACCCAACACGAAGATAACGTCCCAATACTATTAGATCTTTCCGCTATGAATAAAGCTTACTGATGCTGCTAAATACGGATGATACTTAACACACCTTACTTGAGAATAAAATGTTAGACTGAGAGGTTATTCACTAGTTACTCATTGTTAATACATAATAGTTTTACCGCTTTGAGGCTGCAAGTTGCTTTTGGTTAAGTCCCTAAACGTTCATACCCATCGACCAAGCAACGTACTCATGACATTCGATTTCACACCTTGCATTTTGCCTCTCAACATTCGCTCGACAAAATTGCCAGTCAATGGCCATCGCCAAGTGGGGGGAACGTCATTATCGCCAGCTGGAGTTCCACGACATTACTGTCACTGAATCCCCAACTATCAACATCCTGGAGGTTACCATTGACCAGAATTGAACTTAACTAGCCAAATATATATAAAAAACAGAAAACTACTGTGGATGCTGGAAATCCAAAACAAAAACAGAATTACCTGGAAAAACTCAGCAGATCTGGCAGCATCGGCGGAGAAGAAACGAGTTGACGTTTCGAGTCCTCATTATCCTTCGGCAGAACTGAGTAAAGTTAGGAGAGGGGTGAAATATAAGCTGGTTTAAGGTTGGGGTTAGATCTAAGGTTGTTGAATTCAATATTCAGCCCGGAAGGCTGTAAAGTGCCTAGTCGGAAGATGAGCCAAGTGGACACTCCATAGGGAACGTTCCCTCCGGGACACCCTGGTCCATTCCTCCATAACCCCCTACTCCTCAACCCCCACCTATGGCACCTCCCCATGCCCACGCAGAAGATGCAACACCTGCCTCTTCACTTCCTCTCTCCTCACCGTCCAAGGGCCCAAGCACTCCTTTCAAGTAAAGCAGCATTTCACTTGCATTTCCCCTAATTTAGCCTACTGCATTCGTTCCTCCCAATGCGGTCTCCTCTACATTGTAGAGACCAAACGCAGAGTGGGCGACTGCTTTGCAGAACACCTGCGGTCTGTCCACAAGAAAGACCCAAACCTCCCTTTCGCTTAACATTTTAACACACCACCCTGCTCTCTTGTCAACATGTCTGTCCTTGGCTTGCTGCATTGTTCCAGTGAAGCCCAACGCAAACTGGAGGAACAACACCTCATCTTCCGACTAGGCACTTTACAGCCTTCCGGGCTGAATATTGAATTCAACAACTTTAGATCTTAAACTCCCTCCCCCATCCCCACCCCCTTCCCGTTTCTTCTCCCTCCCTTTTGTTTTTTCCAATAATTTATAAAGATTTTTCTTTTCCCACCAATTTCCATTATTTTTAAATCTATAACTGTATTACCCTGTCAGTCTTTCCACCCTTCCCTCACTAGAGCTGTACTTTGAGTGTCCTGCCATCCATTCTTAATTAGCACATTTTCTTAGATAACATCACCACCTTTAACACCCCTTTGTTCCTTTTGTCTGTGACATCTTTTGATTATCTGCTCCTATCACTGATTCCTTTTCCCTAAAACCACCCACCCCCCCAACTTCTCTCCCCCCACCCCACCCCCCCAAAGCTTAAACCAGCTTATATTTCAACCCTCTCCTAACTTTACTCAGTTCTGACAAAAGGTCATGAGGACTCGAAACGTCAACTCTTTTCTTCTCCGCCGATGCTGCCAGACCTGCTGAGTTTTTCTAGGTAATTCTGTTTTTGTTTAAGCCAAATAAATACCATGGAATTAAGGCCAGTACAGAGGTTGCGATCATGCAGACAGTATCTCAAGCCCTGATACCGAAAAGCTTTTCCACAATTAACAAAGCGCAGGTCAGGATTGCTTGGAATAACCTGTACTTGCCTGCATGACTGCAGCTCCAACAACACTCAAGAAGCTGTAGGCCATGCAGGAACAAAGAATGCCTCTTCATTGGTACCACATACACCACCTTTAGAAATCGCTCCCTCATCCACAGAAGCACAAGGTCAGCAGATTTTTCATCAACAACGTGCACGTCGGCAACTCACGAAGGGACCTTCCAACCCCTCGGCCTCGAATACGCATCAGCACAATAACAGCAGATACATGAAAACAGCGCCACCATGAACCTGACACCCAAGCCACTCACCATCCAGACCTGGAAATGCATCGCTGCCTCTGCAATGTCCCAGGGTTAAAACCATGAAATCCCAACAGCACTGGGAGCACACGTACATCACATGGACTGCGGCCTTTCAAGAACGCAGCCACTGTTGGGCAATAAAAATGATGGTCTAGCTAGCGATTTGAATGTCCATGTTAGAAGGATTAGACTTAAAGCCCCAGCCGACACTCTCAGAGAAGCACCAACAATGTATTCGATGCAGAGCAAATGTTTCTCTCCAGTAACAACATGCAGGACAGTTTCAGAACGAGGTTACATACACAGTAAATCTCCCTCTAAAATGTTTCCGATGAACAATCCCAGGACAGGTAAAGCATTGGGAGAGGCACAGAGTAAAGCTCCCTCTACAGTGCCCCCATCAATCAATCCCAGGACATTAGTGGCACAGGCTAAATAAAGCCTTAATCTCTCTCGACACTCTCCCAAATACTCACCACCAGGACATTTGAAGCAATGGGTATGATGCCGAGTAAAGCTCCCTCTACAATATCCCCATCAAACACTTCCAGGAGAGGGCAGCGTCCCTAACAATAGGTCCTGCTGCAGCTCCATCTCAGCGGGAGTTGCATAGCATTTTAATGTAGTGTTGTTTCGCACTGCAAGAGATGGTGTGTGATTGGAGAGCTGTACCGCCTAGTACTGCCGGTATGATGAATGGAGTCACATTAATTTGGGGTGGAGGGTGGAAGGAGTCATTATTAAGGCAGCCCACATGCATGGCAGTACTTTGGGTATGAACGTAGATATTAGCAATTAACAGGTCATGTATAATCGTACAAGTCTCGACGGCGCCTCCGGAAGTCGCCTAATAAGACTTTGTAGCATTGTCGCAGCTAAATGAATGAAACCAAAATCTCAAAATAGCTGGAATAAGCCCGCGGATTGCTATGGTGTGACCGGAGATAACATGTCAACATTGCTGGTTGAATTAGAGATAGTTTTACAAAATGAAAACAGAGGACACAGGAGACGTTTCCTAAATTATGAAGTTTCATTTGAGACGTGGAGGGCTAAGGACTGCAACAGAACGAGTGGAAGTCCATTGCCAGGCTGCTCAAAAGTGCAGAATCGAGGAACATGCGCTGATCACAAAAAGCACAGTGCAAATTCATAAACAAGCAGAAGAAATGAAAAAGGATGACAGATTTATCCATTTTAGGGGAAATCCACTTTGATGAGGGGAAACACCTGAGTGAGGCAGAATCCATAGAATTGGCCAAATCACTGAAGGCTAAGGAAAATACAAAATGAAGCTCTAGGTACGTTTTAAAGTAGGCGGCAGACTCAGGGCTTCGCACATCAAGGCGGCAGCGGGAGGCAAGCTGTAACAACAGCTGACAGCGTTCAACTGGGTGGCGCAGCTGAAGTGAAACTAAGTTTTATTTATACAATTAATGCAGTTAATTAAAACGACAGGCAGAGTAGAGAGAAACCTGAAGGTTTTAATAAAAAAAACATGCTCCTTTCATTTGAACCCTGGGTTCTTGCTTTAAAAGTAATGAATTTGGGGTTAACAGGCCTAACCTTTTTAACAAAATTGCCATCGTCACAGAGCAATCCGTCAAATACTATAAAGGGAGGAAATTCACAGCAGGGATACTAACAGCTGCAGAGCCATCCTGAAGTGGACAAAAAATAAATGTTGCACAGACAGCCTTAAAGGCGCAATGGCATTTAAAATAATTAAATCAGGAAATGAAAAATAAATGGCCATGGATAGGAAATTGCAACAGAGCCCCATTTTTGTTCTGCAAGGACTGAAGGGATATTTTTCTTTATTTAAATTATTGGATGAATCAGTTCTAAGCACAATATCTGGAGACGTCCAGGCCAGCCACACATTTACGCTCATTTGCTGAAATTCCACGTCCACTAATCCCAATGTAGTACATTGATAAGTCCTCAACCACCTTCAATGAAACATTAAATGCCGTTCACGAATCTTTGAAACATCAAGTTGAGGACTCTGTAGAGATGCATAGAAAACCCTTAGCAAATTAACAAACGGTGAAATTACGTCCTTGAACACGTTATATGAGGGACCATAAAGGCCCAGAACTTCCTGGAACTCCCAGGAATCTGTCTTTATGGGGGGCCTGAGACATGAATCCTAATTTATTTCCCTATCAAAGACACATAATTGCTTCCAGGAGTGTACAAGCAGCTGGTAGTGAGCCACAGGGGAATCAATAAAAATAGCGATTTGGCACGTGGAGGAGAAAAAAAAAGAAATTGCTTGTCTCAAAGCTGAACTGGATGAATCGAAGTTTCAGGCTGGATATGAAGATTTGAAAACGCATCGCAAAATACAGTTTTCAATGAGCCAGAATTTTCGAAGCCTGAACAAACAGAAGTTAGAGGTAAAGCAAAGGGAGCAGCGGGAAAAAAAACACCCTCAGTCGCACAATTGACAAATCAAACCGTGGGTTAGAAAATCTCATCCACATGTACAGTCAGGCAAAACAATAGGGAGAAAAAAGACTCAAAGAAGCTGCGAAATTGAAAGGCTCTCTGCAGGATGAACCCATATTCGTCAAAAATACATCAAAAAACAAGGTGTTGAATTTTATTTGAGATAAGGGCTGCATTGGAACTATCAGCAGCATCAAAGGAAGGCACTGATGCTCAGGGTGAGTTGGCATTGGTTGTCCACGTAAATAGTTAGACGGAAAACATCTGATTGTCCTGCTTCTTCAAAAAGCAAAAAAAGAGTACATTACTCTTCAGCAGCATGAATACATTAAAATCTCTCCTACACAGAAGAAGGGAAGAAGAACAGAGTAAAATCGAGGAGCCCCTGTTGAGTAAAAGGAAAGTGAAGATGAAGCAATTAAAGCTTCACAGCGCCAAGAAAAACCTGGTGAAGAATCTTGATACATTACAGATGTCCCTGAGGCCAAACCTGCCCCCATCGAGCATTCCAAGGGCTATTACAGCACTAGCTAAGATAGACACCAGCGCTTTCCCCACTAAACCTTCCAATAGCTGGTTCAATGCGGGATTGATGCATAAGCCTGCGGGGAATAACCAGTCAATACTATTAATTTGAGATATAAAGTGAGCTTTATTCATGACAGTCGTGTCCCACTATACTTATAGTATTTCGCAGTTGGCCAAAGCATCTGCCAATGTTCTCCTAGATGTGTTTTCCTAGAGATGGCGTCCCTATTGCCGATAAGCCCGAGCTGTTTTCGAGTACCATTTGTTTTCCTTACGCCTCGTATTTTTACCCTAACTTGCAGCCAAAGCAGCCTGGCCTGCTTCCACTGTGCTGTGTATAATTGGATGCTGCTCTTTTACATGCTTCCGTTCACTGAATTTATCTGAAAGAAGAAGAACCAAAAGCACTTCTCTTAGGTTCTGAGTTGTTACGTCAGGTGTGGCATGAATGGAGATAATTAAGTTGAGTAATAAAGATTCTGTGTGGATAGTATATGTATCTTCGTTTGTCTGCGTGTGTGGGTGTGTTTTCGTGCATGTGTATGTTTGTGTGTATGTTTCTGTGTGCGAATGTGTGTATGTTTCTGTGTTTGTGTGTGCGCGCTTGAAGCTTTAATGTTTTTTTTCTTCCCTGAACTTCAATTTGGCAGAGGAACCTCAGCCCTTTGAAAACGGAATAGTTTAATCAATCATTTTAAAGGAAAGCACGATGTAAAGAATATGCATCAAGTTATAAGTTTTGAACTAAAATTGCTGGTCAAAAATCACAACCTGATTATGTGTTCATGAGCACGTGGGACTTTTAACCTGGATACAAATTCACCCACGGGGGAATGGGGGGCGTTGTAATGTTTCACAGTGTGAATTGGAACTTTGATACAGCTGATCCTCAGTTGGATTTATCTTGGGTCAGAACCCTCTTTAAAAGTTTAAAGATGTCAGGTTTGGGTCCTGATAAAGTTGTCAAAGCAAGAAAATCAGTATTTACAGACGTTTGTAAACACTTGGCATTACTTTAAAATTTCTTCAAGTTTCTGTGCAGAAAGAACATTTTAAAATTTATCCGTATAAGATTGAAATGGTCAGTTCGGCCTCAAAATATAAAGATAAGCCTGGAACCTGGAGTAAGTTTGGCCAAAATCCAATCTGAACTTTTCAAATAATTTGCGTTAAAAAGAAAGATGAAAATTCAAATCGCAGACTCTTTTACTCAAATTCGCTAAAAGCAGCGAACAGCAATACATCAATCCTGTCCTAAAGGAGACAAAGCGTAAACACGAGAGATATCAGGTGAGAAATGCTTTAGAAAAGGTTGAAAGGCTTAAAAACACTTGAAATTAGATATATAATGTGGGCAAAACTGAATAAAAGCTAATGGAAGACTTTAATAAAACAAGTCTCACATAGAGTTTGACTTTTGATTGGGGAAGTGTGTTTCGAAATCCGGTGAAGTGACACAACTGTGCGCAAAGTTTTCTCCGCTCCCACAACCAAGCCCCTCCACCACTAAACGCCCAGTTGAGTTAATCATGTTGTGCTCTTAGCTGCTTCCGTTTTAGTTCATCATATAACCTTCGTCTTACCAGGATTATATTGGTCCTTATTAGATTTCAAGTTTCCAAATTTAGAGACGTGAGTGAACATATCAACCCATTGAACTGTGGGCCATAGGCACGATGGATTTCTTGTGTTTTTTAACAAAGATGATGATTCTTTCAAGCGCCGTGTGAACCCAAGAGTTTTGTGAATTAAAGACAGAGCATAAGGTCATTGTGCTCCAGAGGACTGGCCTTACCAGTTCAGGCTGCTTGTTACTATTAGTTATTTTTCGAGACAGAGTGCTGGAGAAAGGGAGGTCTGAGCGAACACACCGACCAATGAAGATCGGATTTCTAAAAATCAGCTTTGAAAACCACCAAGCCTGAGCCCAATTGTTTCTGAAACCGGAATTCATAGAAGAAACTCGACATGAGCTTATATTTCCCGCTTTGAAAGGGAAATGCACCTGACGTTAAAGGGGGTTAAAAAAAATCCAACTTTCAAAAGAAGAACGCTAATCGAATAACAGTTCAGGCGGCTCTTTGGAATCAAAAAATAAGTTTGTTTCTTGGAAGAAAGAAATTGAACACTAAATTCAACATAGGGCAACATTAAAATTCGGACACAGGCTAAGAAGTTACTTTTGTGAAAACATAATTATATTTGAAGAAAGAACAAACAGGGCAAAACATGCTTACGCCTGGAGTCAAGAGTTTGATTCCAATTTCAAAGAAACCATCAAAACATTTTCCTTTTCAGCGCATTGTATCATCACTCCTTGCTAATGGCGCAGTGATTTGAAAACAAAATGCAGAACAATCATCACAAATTCAGACCAACCTTCTCTATCAGGTTTCAAGGCCATCCTGCCACCAGTGCATTACTCCTGGGTGCAAAATAAACAATGCACGACTCTGCCTGGAAGTTATAGCAGGTGAGAAGTGGCTGCCGTCGCCCAGGACACAGTTTGAAGAACATTACATGCTATCATCAGGCCATTACAAGCCAAAAAGAAGTTATGTAATGAAATCGAGAGGTTTGTTAAATACAGCCTTCCTGTTATTGTGCTGACAATACTGTATTTTCCGGTGAACATTAAAAACGTAAGCATTAACCAAGCCCTCCAGTTTCTTACCCTTCGTAGTGTGAAAAACATCAAACTCAATCACTTTTAGCAGTTCAGCCTCTGATTCGGTCTTTCCCTCCATGCCTGCCTCCACAACCTCTTGTTGTTCTGAAACGTGACCTTTCTGTTTCGAAGACGATATTGAAATCGACTTGTGAGCTGATCTCGAGCTACACCTCCCACGTTCCCGTGCTCGACCTCATGACCTTAAGCGGTCATGTCAACTGGCTCCCCTCACTTTGCCCGACAATATTTCCCCAGTTCTCATGAAGGAGATGAGGTGTTCACTATTGCAACTGTATGGCGATCCGAGGAAATGATTGAGGGTAAGATCTGGAATTAGGGTAAAAAGGCACAACATCAAATGGGAAATGGAAGAACTCACCTCCGGTGTCGTTCATGTAATATATCAATTTCGTGACCATGTACGTTCTAATGAATGTAAAGAGTAGATGAGGGGAATAAAGGTAGATTTTTCTCTTGGATATATGCTTCTCTTTGGCTACGAAATTTTTAATTGAAATAGAGATCTTGGGACCTCAGAGGAGCAGAAAAATCAAAGTGCTTGAGATAACTACTCCCTTTTATCCTTGTGGAAGTTAACTGGGAAAACAGGATGAATTATCGATTGGTGAATCCTTTTAAAGATAATGAAATTCCAGATTGAAGTTGATTGGCAGAATCCTCTATCCCCTGATTCAGATCTCCAGCCTCCAGTAAGATGGATATTTTGGAGATGAATTTAAATTCTGTATCCCCTGATCCAGATCTCCAGCCTACAGTAATAATTATATTTTGGAGATGAATTTAAACCCTGTATACATTGATAAAGATCTCCAGTCTGCAGGAACAGGGATGTGTTGGAGGAGGTTTTGAATTTTGTCTCTATTTATCCAGATCTCCATCCTGGGGTACCTGGGATGTTGTGGAGTTGTAAGTGAATACTGTAGCCACTGATCCAGATTTCCAATCTGGCGTCACCAGCCACGGTTGCAGATGGACTTCAATCCTGAATCCATGGGTCCGGGCATGCAGTCAGTGGTACATGGGATGTTGCGGAGAAACTTTTGAATCCTGTATGCATTGGTCCAGATCCCCAGTCTGCAGTCATTGGCATGTTGCTGAGGTGAATCTGAATCATGTGCCTACTGATCCAGATCTTTAGTCTGCAGCTACTGTGATGTTGTGTAGTTGTAGATGAATCCGATATCCACTGACTCACTTTCCAAGATTCTCCTTCAGGAATTTTTTGCCAATGTGTTGAAGGTTTTCTAATTTAATCAAAAATAATGGACAAATAATGAAATATGTTTTCCTATCCGGATCAATTTATTGATAGTCCCCGCATGACCTTTCGACACGGTAGCCACGTTATGAATTAACTGTATCATTTCATGGCCTGTATTAAATTGGTGTTGTGAATTCCCTGACCCCGTTTAAAGTTTCCTTAAGCATGGGGATCAAGTACCGGACATTCTGGTCAACAGTTTACAAGTCAGTCGAGTTAACCAAAATCCTTCTGCACTGAAGCATTCTGAACTATGTCTCCATTTAAATAATACTTCGCCTTCTTATTCTTCTGAACAATATGTATAACCTCACAATTATCCCTGTTAAACACCATCTGGCAAATTTTCTTCCAATCACCTAACTTGTCCATATCCATTTGTAAATATCTTATGTCTTAATTACAACTTACTTTCCCACTTATTTTGGTTTCAGCTGAAATTTTAGCTATAGTGCCTACTATCCCTGAATGCAAGTCATTCATAAAGATTGTAAATAGTTGTACCCCAATGACCGAATCCTGTCGAAAGAAATTATTTACAGCTCGACATCCAGAAAAAGACTCATTATTCAGACTCTTTGCTTTCTGTTAGTTAGCCTTTCCTCTTTCCAAACTAATATATTACCCATCGCTCCGTGTGATCTAACCTTGTGTATTAATCGTTTGTGCGGCTCCTTATCAAAGGCCTTCTGGAAGTCCAGAAATACAACATCCACAGTATCTCCATTATCTACTTTGTTTGTCACATCTTCAAAAAACTCGAGCAAATTACCCAAACACAATTTACACTTCATAAAACAATGCTGACTCTGTTGGATTCTATTTCGACTTTCCAAATACCCCATTAGTAATTACCTAATAATGGATTCCAACAATTTTTCAACGACAGATATTAAACTGGTCTATAGTTTCCTGCTTTCTGCCTCCCCCAGCCTTTCTGAATAAGGATGGCATATTAGTATTGTTCTAATCCACTGTAACCTTTCCAGAATCCAAGGAATTTTGGAATATGACTATCAATGCGTCCACTATCTATGCTGCCACATCCTTCAGGACCCTGGGATGTCGGTCAACAAGCCCTGGGGACTTGTCACCTTTTAAGCGAAATAGTTTGCTCAGTACTTTTTCTCTAGTTATGGTAATTGTACTAAGTTCCTCCTTCTCTATACCCTCTGCTCTACATGTTATGATTGGGGTTACACTAGTTTCCTCCACCGTGAAAATTCAGGCAAAATTTTGAGGCAAAACATATATTGCAATTTCTGTGTTCAACACAATTAACTCCCCAGTCCTACCCCTACCACTTTGAAGGATAACACTTTCCTCGCAACAGGAACAAAGGCATCACTAATTTACCGGGAAGTGAAAAAAAAACTGGAAAAAATAAATCAAAACTGATTCACCAGACCGAGAGCCAAGGGCACATTTCCCCTCTACCTGGCCTAAAACCCTCAGCTCTTTTCTGCATTAAATATGTAAACTGATAATCGACCTGGACAACACATTCAGTCACATAAATGTGTCTAAATACCATTATCAAAAATGCCTCGTGACAAACGCAAAAATAAACTGAAGAATCATTCCAATGAGGAAGAAAGATAGTAAGAGGGGGAAAAATCATTCCTGGCTAAACAAGGAACCAGCATTCACTTTAGCTACTCTGTTTCCTTTTATACACTTGTAGAAGCTTTTGATATCTGTTTTTACATTTTGTGCTAATTTTCCTTTGGTCTTTTATGATTTTTAGTAACCCTTTGTTCATCTTTAAAATGTTCCCAATCTTCCAGCTTGTCAGTGACGTTTGCCATTTGGTATGCCTTAGTTTTGGACTTTGTGTCACCTTTAACTTCCTTGTTTAGCCAGGAATGATTTTTCCCCCTCTTACTATCTTTCTTCCTCATTGGAATGATTCTTCAGTTTATTTTTGCGTTTGTCACGAGGCATTTTTGATAATGGTATTTAGACACATTTATGTGACTGAATGTGTTGTCCAGGTCGATTATCAGTTTACATATTTAATGCAGAAAAGAGCTGAGGGTTTTAGGCCAGGTAGAGGGGAAATGTGCCCTTGGCTCTCGGTCTGGTGAATCAGTTTTGATTTATTTTTTCCAGTTTTTTTTTCACTTCCCGGTAAATTAGTGATGCCTTTGTTCCTGTTGCGAGGAAAGTGTTATCCTTCAAAGTGTATTATTTGCTACCCGAAGTGAATGGCAGCGAACGAGTTCCTGGACGTTATATCCGATCCCATGTTAGGGGGGATTTGTCAGGCGAAATTCCCAGTTTTATTTGTGTGCAATAAGCGCATCTCGCATGTGTAATTCATTGTGTTTCTATGTTTCTTTTAATTCACAATCATCTCTTTCTGCTTCACAGTTGCCTTTATCAATGATCCGACAGTGGATATTTGTTGCAAGAAGCACTTGTATTTCAGCCCTTCATGTTCAAATCTTTCTATCTATCCATCCATCTATCTATGTAAATAAAACAAAAACATAAATACCTGGAAATACTCAGCAGGTCTGAGAGTATCTGTGGAGAGGAACACAGTTAACGTTTCGAATCCGTATGACAGTGATCACTGGCCTTCTATCCAGCTCTGCCTGTCCAACCCCCCCTCCCTTAAACCAGCTTATATTTCACATCTTTTCTATTTTCCTTAGTTCTGTTGAAGAGCCATACGAACTCGAAACGTTAACCGTGTTTCACTCCGCAAATGCTGTCAGACATGATGAGTTTTTCCAGGTATTTTTGTTTTTGTTTTGGATTTCCAGCATCCGCAGTTTTTTGCGTCTATCTATCTATCTATCTATCTATCTATCTATCTATCTATCTATCTCTCTCTCTCTCTCTCTCTCTGTCTGTCTGTCTGTCTGTCTGTCTATCTATCTATCTATCTATCTATCTATCTATCTATCTATCTATCTATCTATCTATCTATCTATATATATTTATATCTGTATATCTATATATATATATCCATCCATCTCGCTCTCTCACTCTCTTGCTCTTTCACTCGTTTGCTGCATTTCCCGCACGCTCTGTCTCGCTCTCTCTCGCGTACAACTCGCTCGTCAAATCAATCAATCCATCTGAATGTCTGCCTATCTGTGCATCTATGTATCTGTCTATGTGTCTGTCTATCTCTCTGTCGATCTGTCTGTCTAACTGTCTTGATGAGTGATTCTCCCGGCCCTTCGACATGTGAGTGAGCTGCCAAAAAAAAGTCAGTGTTATATCACGTGTGAGATTAGATCAATCTATACTTGCACAATCGATTGCCAAATTTTGCATAAAATGTATGTTCAGCGGAATAAACTAACTTAACCCGCGCTTCCTTGTCCTTAAGGCGCTTGACTCTGTACTGCACAAATGCTGAAATCACTGGATGATTCCTCCATTTGGTTGTGCCGAAGGTTTGTTATTTTGTTCACAATCATGTTTTCAAACGTAACCTTTTATGTGGCGGGGATTTGGTTAGATCGGCCACAAGTTATTGCTCAATACAAATTGCCCTTGAAAAGGTGGAGGTGCCCTTCCTTAGTGAAATTGTGTATTTCATCTGATTGACGTCAGTGGCATTGCCTCAGTATCTAGAATAAAGTCCGTCAGGCTGAGTGTGATTTCAGATGACTGAGGAGTCCAATTCTGTACCTACATGTTCTTGCGCCGTGGGACACGTTTTTTGCACTAACGAGTGGAAATCAAAGGCCCTGGTTTGTTCACTTCTCCTCGCTGTGCCTCGGCCTTTCCACCACTCCTTTGAGTCGCTGAGCCTCGAAGAGGTTTTCGATTTGATGGACCGCGTTGTGCCAGGCCGAGAGACCGGCAGCATTCTCCCCCCGCTCCCTGGTGTAAAGGCCTCCGTGCTTTAGGGAGACCTGGAGAATATCCTTGCACCTTTCTCTTTGGCCGCCATTTGGACGAGATCTGCTAAGTAGCAGATGCAGGAATGGAAAGGCCCCAATTTCTCGCAAAATGTGCCCGATGACCGCCAAGTATCTGCCGCATTTGTGCATGATTTTGACTGGGGGCCAACACAGCCTTGCCCCCGTTCCCAATCCTCCATCCCGACAGGGCTTTACGCCTGAAGCAGGCCTGTGAATCCCACATTATAGTACCAGGATTCCGGTGCGTCCGGTGTATGCTTCATATGGCTTTTAGCAAGGTGGAGTCAGGACCCCATGTATTGTGATCTAGCCTGCAATCTCTGAGTTTGTCTTTGAGATTTCAGACATTCTGAAGTGGAGCTTCCCGTGCTCACCGAGTGTGGCGTTTTCCTATGAAGGCATTTTCCAGTTGAACCGCATGACCTACCCAGGGAACGGGGGCTCTAATGAACATACTTTCGATGTCAGCCATGCTGCACTTTGCAAGATTATCGTTTTTGCGGATTTTCTCCTGCCAACAACCGTTGTAAATGGTTAACGGACAGTGAAGTTGGAAAGTTTTCATTAGCTTTCTATGAGGCCGAAAGGTTGTGTAAGTCTCGCACTGATTTGGAAGTGATATAAAAAACACTGCCTGGCAGGACTTGATCTTCCATCTGAGGGAAACTCCATGTTTGCTTTGCAGAAGTCAGTGAGTGAAGCCTGCAAAGTGCCGAGCTTGTTTTTGTCAGGCGGTGGGTAGTTTCCCCGTCCAGTTAGTGCCCTTGGAGTGCATGCTGTCAAGTTAGAAAACCTTCCGTACTGAGCAGAGCGGTGCGTTGTTCAAAGCGGCTGTGGTATTTTGGAGCACGTGACCAACAACGGTTGGATACAGCATCTCTATCCTCAGATACATTGTCAATCGAAAACATTCTGAGTTTGCAGGAAAGCGCTCAGCACGCAGCTGAATGTCTCCGGATCCTGAGCTATGAGTGCGGATTGGTCTGTGAATAATACTTCCCTCTGTAGCTTTCCAGTAACCTCTGTGCAAGGATTTAATTTTGGCTCTTTGAAAAGGCTGCCTGTGGTCCTGAAATGAATGTGTAATCCTGTGTCAAGCTCTTTGAGCGCATGCTTGGAGAATGACCGCCTGACAAACATGACAGATATGACAAACAGTGCTGGAGCCATTAAACAGCCTTATTTGGCGCCGCAAGTGACATGAAATGGGTTCACACTGAACAACCACTTTTCATCGCTCTGATTGTGACGCCATCACCAAAGAGCGAATGACACTGATCATCTGTTCACGGGCGTCGCATATTCATGGCTGAGTTGGATAGTTTATTGACCAATAACGGAGACTTGGGTAATGAGGATGTAAGTCTCTTTTTTGTGTGGAGGTGGCGGAGGGTGCCTGTGGACGACGCTGGATGGGG
Organism: Cetorhinus maximus; assembly: GCF_964194155.1. Taxonomy (NCBI): domain Eukaryota; kingdom Metazoa; phylum Chordata; class Chondrichthyes; order Lamniformes; family Cetorhinidae; genus Cetorhinus; species Cetorhinus maximus. The sequence continues at coordinate 263,142 of NW_027596392.1, forward strand.
AAGAGGAGGCTGGTTAGCGGAGCTAAGGACACGATCATATAAACCATGAGCTTTCCGAGTTGCAGAACAGGCTCAAGGGGCCGAATGACCTACTGACCTTAACTTTCCTGTTTTTGGTACTTGTTTAAAATGCAGCCCACACCAAAGCCGGAGGCGCCGTCGATTCGGGTTCATTATAATCAATGCATCCATCTGCTAATGATTCTCTGCAGAAGACATTGGAGGGCCAAGAGTTGTTAAGTCTGGAATACCCTCGCAGCGATGTACTCAATATATCCTATTATTTTATTCAAAAAAATGTTTTTCATTCAGTTCAAGCATCACTCTGGATGGAGTATGTGAGTGGGTGAGCAGGAGGATTGTATGGCGTGGGGAATCGTTACTGAGGGTGTATGGGGTCGAATTGTCTTGAACGCATTATTTTGAAATATTTCGGTTGAGAAAACAAAAGCCTTCTCCAGACTCTTTCTACTGAACATCAGGTCACCACCAAGACCAACCTTCCAGGTCCTATGGTTGCGTTTATAATTTCCAGGAAGAATGGTGCAAAGTTATGAACAACGACACATAATTTAGGTCAAGTCACTGACAGAAATATCATTGCCAGAGGAATACACGGAAAGATTTGGGCAGCTCATATGTTCCCTCGAGAAGATTAAATGACAAAGACATACATCAAATATTTGCCCTGTTGGAACATAGAATGGGTCCCGAAACACAAAACAGTGGAGAACATCTGAAATTTCCCCACTCCATCTCCTGGCGTTTCAGGCCAATTGAGATTCCTCGAATCATTTTGATCTAAATTAGTAACGATTTGATTCCCAACATCGCTCTGTGGGTCAATCATTTACCGCCGTGACTATCCACTTTGGGATCTACCCGGCGCTCGTTAAAATATAGCCCCTTCAATCGTATTGACCGCACACATCATTCCAAAGTTGAAACGGTTCCTATCACAATGGGAGCGACTGACGTAACCTGTTTGTTCAATGGCTGAAACTAATTGATTTCTTTAGGGGACATGAATGCGCTCATGGGGATTTATCTGCTGCCTACATAACAGTTTCTCTGAATGTCACATTTCATGTTTTCCAAAAGGCTCGGTGTATCTGTTTCAACAGGAGTTAGTGCTTCTCACCGAGGATGTAATTTGCTGTACTTCATCAGATACGGACCATTTACAAACCCATTCTCGAAGCTCTCGTTTTCCGATGTACGTTTATTAACAGGCTGTCGGACTAACAGTATAAATTTCTCTCCTTATGTTTATGCATGGATGAGGGCAACGCTGGCAAGGCCAGCATTTATTTCCCATTTCTAATTCCCCCTGTGAAGTGGGTGGTTAGCTGCTGCGGTCTTTGTGGTGTAGATACATCCACGCTATTGTTAGCGGGGCGGGGGGAGGGCGGGTCCATTAATTTGACACAGAGACAGTGAAGGAACGGCGATATTTTTCCGAACCAGGGCGATGAGTGGCTGGGAGAGGGACGTTCAGCGAGTGATGTTCCTATGTTCATGTTGACTTTGTCTTTCTATATCGTACCGGCCGTGGGTTTCCTTAGTAAACTAAAGGGCTTCATGTTATCCAAAGGTAACAGCTTTTCTCTGTTCCCTGCTACGAATGCTGTCGTGCCAGATTTACCCTTTTGCTCCAGATTAATAAATATGGCATCTCCTTGCGAATCTCCTGTGATTTTAAGGTGTTTCTCTTATTTTCCAAAAATGAATTTAAAGAAGAAGAGGATTTCTAAGTTTCAGCTCATACGTTCATTCCACATTGTGCATCAATCTCTGCAGGAAAGACATCTCCTCATAACGATGGGAGCACTGATACTTCGCCAGATAGAAGCCATTTACTATCCTATTCTCGCGGCTATTGGTGTTCCTGGTAAGTGCCTAAATACAATCATTACCTGTTTAAATGGATGTTGACGTTCCTCTGAAACGCCGGTTCCGATAACATGGAATCGTTTCTTTACTGTTGGGGAGTTATCAAAGCAGGGATGTATGTTTAAGCATAACGTGAACAGATTTCTTCCTGTTGCGGTATCTTTCACTCCGTGGTCTCCACTGCTGACACCTTATTCTTGCTTTACGGAATGTCATGTAACAGGGTGGGCTCTGCAATGATTATCATACTCAAGTGCAAACCGAGTTTGAACTTGTAGAAAACACAATCTGTGAAAATCTGTGCAGAAGCAAATTCACATTCTGCAAAATTCTGCTTGAAATACTTGAAGCTTTTGCTAATGGTTTTCATCCATTTTCCAATTTTTAAAGGATCCGAATCTCTGTCAAATCACATACTTATTACCACAGCGATGCTTTTACAAATCTGTATGCAGAGAGGACATCTGGAAGTCTAGGTGCAACAGATTAATGTGTGTGCTGAAGACATTCCGATGTCTTAGTCACTTGTCTATTGAAATACATGCATTTCTACAGCCTCATTTATCGACCACCGTAATGAATTTACATGAAGTGTAGTCACTGAAGAAACGCAAAAGGTGACAAGCAATTTTTGGTCGGGAGGTTTTCACAAGCAGCAAGTAGACAATGACCTGATGATCCTTTTTGTGGGCTTGAGCAGAAGTTTAAATACTTGTCAGGATGCAAGAGGCTACGACAATGTTGTTGGGCGAAGAAGTGCCATGAATTATTTGATGTATACCCTGTGAATCGATTTTACATCTGTTCTGAATGTTATTAAATCCGATATTGCAGAACTACTTCACTACGGCAATGGAGCATTAGCCGAGAATTTTGTTCTCAAGTACGGACACCGGACGTAAGTAGTCGAACATGTATCTCAGCATGCAGATTGCTAACTGAGACATAAGTGGTCCGATTTCGGAACACGAATGCTACCGGAGTAGGTATCTGGTTCTCATTATTCTGCTCATTTCAATTTCTAGTCCTCCACTTCCTGCTGTTGTAAATACTGCTTCCAAATCTAACTGATGTACTTTGAGATTTGGTGTGGATGGATAATAAGCATTGTCAGACTCCCCTTTGGCTTTGCGAAAATCATATTGTCACGTTACATAGAACCATAGAACCATAGAGCACTACAGCACAGAAAACAGGCCATTCGGCCCTTCTAGTCTGTGCCAAAATATTATTCCGCTAGTCCCATTGACCTGCACCTAGTCCATAACCGTGCAGACCTCTCCCATCCATGTATCTAATTTATTCTGAAAACTTAAGAGTGAGCCCGCATTTACCACGTCAGATGGTAGCTCGTTCCACACTCTCACCACACTCTGAGTGAAGAAGTTCCCCCTAATGTTCCCCCTAAACCTTTCCCCTTTCACCCTAAAGCCATGTCCTCTCGTGCTTATTTCTCCTAATCTAAGTGGAAAGAGCCTACTCGCATCTACTCTGTCTATACCCCTCACAATTTTGTAAACTTCTATCAAATCTCCCCTCATTCTTCTACGCTCCAAGGAATAAAGTCCTAACCTGTTTAATCTTTCCCTGTAACTCAACTCCTTAAGACCCGGCAACATCCTAGTAAATTTTCTCTGCACTCTCGCAATCTTACTGATATCCTTCCTGTAGTTAGGCGACCTGAACTGCACACAATACTCCAAAGTTGACCTCACCAATGTCTTATACAACCTCATCATAACATCCCAACTCCTATACTCAATACTTTGAGTTATAAAGTCCAGTTTGTCAAAAGCTTTCTTTACAACCTTGTCTACCTGTGACGGCACTTTCAGGGAATTATGTATCTGAACTCCCAGATCCCTTTGTTCCTCGGCACTCCTCAGTGCCCTACCATTTACTGTGTATGTCCTACCTTGGTTTGACCTTCCAAAATATAACACCTTACACTTTTCTGCATTAAATTCCATCTGCCATTTTCTGGCCCATTTTTCCAGTTGGTCCAGATCTCTCTGCAAGCTTTGAAAACCTTCCTCGCTGTCCACAACGCCTCCAATCTTAGTGTAGGGCAATAACAGCATAGGAAATACGAGTAGAAGTTGACCATTTGGCCGCACGAGGGTGCTCCACTACTCAAGTATATCATGGCTGAAATTATGCCTCCACGACATTCCATACACTATCTCATATCGTTGGATGCAATTAATATTGAAAAATCGGTTCATCGGCACTTTCAACAAACTCAATGACTGCCCATCTGCCGAGGGTGCAGTACATAATTTCGAACATTTACCCCTCCCTGTGAGATGAAATGCTTCCTCATCTCAGTTCTAAATGCGGACCTCTTATTCTGATATTGCTTTTCCTGGTTTGAGACACACCCGCCAGGGGAAACATCCATCAAAGGTCTAGACCACCGAAACTTATAAGAACGGTGAATGCTTCAGTGAGATCATTTCTCATTTACCATTGTTCCAGAAAGCAGAGAATGAGTCTGGTCAATGTCTCCACATAGGACAATCCCAGCTAAATACCAGTAATCCAAGAAGTAATCTGTTGAACATTCCTTGTCGCAGAACTACAGCAACACCTCATGAAATCTACACCAAAGGAGCAAAGCACAATGCTTGACTGGCACCAGAAACATCACCATAAACACTCCACATGAAAATTGCAGAGTTGGGGATACGCTGGGCTTGGTGTTACAAGTCATGGTTCTGCACAAATCAGCTCCAGCTGATGGCCCACAGTGCCTCGTGAATGCGCACTTTTGAGTTCTTGATCAAGGTGAAAACTACCCCATTTAGCACAATGGTTGTCTCACACAATACGATGGAGGGAAGCCCCAATGTGAAGGCAGAATTCGTCTGCACGAGGACCGTGCCTTGGTCAATACTATCAGTCATTGAATGGATAGATGCATATGCGGTGGGTAGGGTGGTGGAGCGAATTCAATTAGATTTTTGCACCTGTTTGTTTCCATGACCACCTGCCAAAGACCCAGTTTAGCATTTATCTTTATGACTCTGCCAGTTCGGCCATTAGTGGAGGAACCGATCCTCCCTTGCTCAGAGACATCGAGGACCCCGACGTAAAGCACTTTTTTTAATTGTAACTCCCCAAAACGTCGGCTATTAATGATCATTGATTCATCCGCTGAGGGGAACGGGAGGTGGTCGCCAGGACGCGATATTCATTGCCCATGTATTACGTGATGTCGTGAGATTTCATTTAAGTATCACGTGCTCTCAAGGCTATGAAAAATGGTGCACACTGAAAGTGTTGCAAAATGGCATTTAGGAAAGCAGTAATGCAATTGAGCGATACCGAGACATTGGATGGATAATTCAACTTTTACATAAGATTACTTCAATCAGATGTTTGCTGATGATTCATATGAACTTTAAAAGCAGTAAGCGGAATTTTTCAGATAAGGATAAACAGCTTGAATCATCATGTTTACGGAATGATTGCAAATTAAGCAGTCTGCTTTTTCCTGGATTAAGTCAATATCCTTGTATTCTATTGGAGCGTAATTCATCTAGACAGGTGTAGCGTATCCCATCACACTCCAGATTTGTGCATTTTAGATAGAGGAAATGTTTTGGAGAGTCAGTGGGTGCGTTGCTCACCACAGCATTCCGAGATTCTGAGCTGCCCTTCTAGTCACCGTTTCTTGTCAATGGTTTGTCCAAGGATGTTGAAAATGGGGGCTGAAGGGATAGTAATGCCAATAAATGCCAAGAGTATTTTGTTGTATATCCTTTTGGTGCAGGTGGACATTGCCTGTCAATTGTGTGGGGTGAATATTATTTGTCATTTTTCAGCACAAGTCTGGCTATTGCCAAGGTCTTAATGCACATGGACACAGATTCTATCATATCTGTTGAGTCGCGAATGGTGCTGAAACTTGAACAATGATCAGCGAACAGCACCCCCTCCCATTGACACACCCCCTCCACACCACACCAAACCTCCTTCTGTGTTTAAAATGGAGAGAAGTTCATTGATGCAGCAACTTAAATTGCTTGGGCTCAGGACACTGTCCTCAGGCTCTCGTCCAGTTATGTCATGTGACTGAGATGATTCACCAGGAAAACAAAAAAAAAAGAAAAGAAAAAAAAATATACTTATTGCTTGGTATGACTCCAAGCAGTGGGGAAGTTGCCCCTTTTTCTTATTGAGTACAATTCTCATAACCCTCCTTGATACATTGTGTGACAAATGTTGTCTTCATATAAAACACAGCCGCTCGCTCCTCACGTCATGAGTACAGCACTTTTGACCACGTTTGGACCGAGGCCAACCCAGAGCTGGAGCTCGCACGATGCAAAAGGTGAGCGTCACTGAGCAGTTTGCTGCCGAGTACTTGGCGATTGAAAACATTGTCCGTGATAATTTGCATCACTTTGAACATGATGAAGTGTAGGCAGATGGGGCTGTAATTAGATTGGTTGAATTTGTCGTGTTTTTTTGTGGATAGGCATACCTGTGAAAATGCTCACATTTTCGCGTAGATGCCATTATTTTAGATGCAACATACCAGCTTCGATAGGAAGGCTTATTCAGCAGCACTGATCTCCCGTACTATTGGAATTATCTCAAAGGACCCATAGCCTCTGCATCATCCAGTTCCTTCAGTCATTCCTTAAGTTCAAGTGCTGAGAATCACATTGTTTGAAGACTGGCATCTGTAATGCTTGTCATCCGCAGGAGGAGGCCCGGATGCGTCATCCACCCGTCACTTCAGGATGAATGCGGCTGCAAATTCTTCAGCCATGACTATGCACTGGTGCGCTGCGCTCCACAATCATTGCCGATGGGGATATTGGTGGAGATCCACCCACCAGTGAGGTGCAGAACTTTCCACCACCATTCAAGGCGACTGTCACCGGACTTCAGAGCTGAGCTATCGTTATTTGATAGGGGGAACGATGAGCCCTGTCTTTCTCATGCTCAATACGCTGTTTTGCTGGCAAGTAGCCCTGTCTTGCAATTCACCAGGTTAAGCTTTGTTGGTGGTATGATCGCTGCTGCTGTGGACACATCACAGATGTCGGCAAAGTTCCTTCGTGCACTTGACCTCGAAATCCTGGAAGGACAAGAGTAGAAGAGGCTTGGGAACACTCTTCATTCCAAAATCCGTTCCAAGTCACATACCAAGCTGACTTGGAGAGACATCACCGTTCCCTGACTGTCGCTGGGTCAATAACCTGGAAATCCATCGCTCGCAGCATTGTGTTTGCACCCGCTTCACATGGACTGCAACACCAGAAAACCCTTAATTTCAAGAAGCATTAGTGAAAATGGAAATAAAAGTGCTACTCATGTCAATATATCCAAAGAAAAGAAAATGTTGCATGATGACGAATCTATGAATATTGTGTCCTTTTTGTATTGTAATGACGGCCATGGCTGTCTCTTTTGTTCCAACTCAACAAAGATTAACTACAAAATGCATGTTTAAATGTAAATTATTTAGGAGTACAATGGCCCCTAACTGAGAACGTATATTTCGAATTCACTACTGAATATTAAATCTTTAACCAAAACGATTGGCTGGAATTTTCGTACGCACATCCCCCCACCGCAACCCCCCACCCCCCAGCACTCGCGCACCCCCCCCCCCCCCCCCCCCCGCTGCCTCAACCCCCAAATCCCTCAATTTCCCTCAATTCCCACCACCCACCCCCCACAAAAATGCCGAATCCGCACGAAGATCAATGACGTGAATCGGGTATAATGACGTCACGTACATGAATCTCCCACTTGCAGATGGAGAACGGGCGGGCCCACCTTTTACAAGTTACTAAAGAGCAAGTTATTGAGTTTGTGAACGACACAATCGTATGTTTTCTTGATTCGTGCTTTGCACTTGCCGTGGACCAGACGAGAGAAAAAAATGTTTCTGGGCAGCTACCATCAGACGACAATCGCGCCAAAGAGAGGTTCTGCCCCCGGGACCATGATTAAATGTAGCAACAGATTGTGCTGGGGAAGGTGGCAGCGCCTTAATGATCACTTTTCACTTTTTTTATTTCTTGCTTGAGCTTTCACGGAAAAAAAATTTGGAAAAACAGTTTCTGAGAGCAGGTGGTCTTGAGCTTGCAGCCATACCGACTTTCTGTTCACAGCATTACACTCTGCCGCGTAATGTTCAGGCTTTCACTGCCGATTGGACGCGGACCCCATTTTGCATCACTCAATGCCTCCTCCTCGTGGGAATTCAATGCATTGTGGAGCGGGAGGTGGTCTAAGTGAGGGTGAGTAGGAAAAGGTTTAATTTTACATTTCTCCAATCTCACGCTACCGAAAAACGTAAAATCCAGGCCGCTGTCTACTTATTGTAATGTTTCTTTATGATCTTAAATCACGATTAGGGTTTTGAACTTGCGCCGGAGGATTTGTGTCACTTCTCTAGTGTAACTGCTGCTATCGAGACTACAGCAATGTGTCATAACCACAAACAGTATTCAGTGGTTCACACTCGGTGGTGCGTTCGCCCCAACATTCACAAATTCACTTAAATGAATTAGCCCTTAAGGATCTGTTTTGCATGCAAAAAATGTCATAGAAAATTGTTATTTTGTACTTACATTGCGAATAGAACATTGCTGTTAAAGTGATATGGATTTGGGACCGCGGAGGAAACTCCATCGCTCTCTAGTTCTTCGGACTCGGGTGTTTGCAGTAACGACACCAAGAGGCACATAAAACAAAGTGCACTGCACCTGCTCCATGTTCCTTTTCCCAAACAGCGAATCAATAACAGGTCACAAGCAGATTGCAGTTGCAGAGAGAAATGGGTAATTCTTTAGCATATATACATGTTCATTTCTCTAGTTCATTTAGCAGGGAATAACGTTGATAATATATTTGATGACTGTAAACTTAATTTGCTAGCTAAATGGTGGATAATGGTTTGGATAGGTCACTATCATTCGGTAGATAATTGGGTGGTTCATTCCTGGGGCATTAAAACGTTTAATTCGGAGGAACATTCTGGAAATATACTGATCATTGATTGGAAAATAATTTTCATAATTAATTTGTTCAAACAGTGGCTGCTTCATTGTATAATTGTTTAAATTACTATATTTTTTAAGATCTTTCTTTATCTATAGTGCTGGCCAGGACAGTTTCAAGTGCTGATAATTTGGCTATCAGTCTTTGTATAATTCACAATATCACACCGATAATTATGTCTCTCAGTTTAAATGCATGTCATTGGAGGAATGTATATATATATATGTATATATATATATAGATAGATAGATAGATAGATAGATATATTAGGTTTGATCAAATAATAATAGGAATCGGGTAAATGCAGGTCAATTTTCATTTTTGACATTTATGTTAAGCTACAATTATGTCAACATAGCTTTGATTAATAATGCTTCCACCTTTTCCAGTGAACCCTACACGGTCAACGGAAACTCAAACTTTAATTTTTAACCATCGCATGTCGTTTTCAAGGCTGTTTGTGATTATCTTTGAGAGCTCCATTAAGTCAATCAATGTTTGATGTTTGCATTCGAGTTAGAGAATTGTGAATCGGAGGCTGTCAACTGGGCTGTGTATGTAACGCGAATAGATATTTTTTTTTGTTTGTGTGGTCAAAGCTTGCCAACTTGCAATCTCATCCAAAAATCTAAAAAGCTGTTTATCTTTATCCGACTAATTTGCCTTATTTCATTCAAAGTTCATCTGAATCATTAACAAACAACTTACTGAAATAATATGATCCAAAATGCGACTTCACCACCCCGTTTATAGACGTTCAATGCATTGTTGTTTCCCTAAGTCCAAGTTTTCGAAAACTCTACGTTCAGTCTGCACCATGTTGCATAGACATGAAAACAGTTGGTACTTGAAATAACTCTCTATCTACTCATCCCATTATTTTGAGAATGAGCATTTTCCATTCCCTAACTTGTGCTGCCCGAACCTGACCGCAGATTTCAGTCGGAAAGTTATTCTGCACCCTTGCCAGAGCCATGACATCCTATCCTATAGCATCGCCACCAGAACTAAAAACAAAATTTCGGCAGCGAGCCGCTTTCCTATTTTCTATAATAATTCAGGCTAAAGTTATTTAACTTGCTGTAAAATGCAGGAAATAATTGAATAAACGTGCGCATCAAGCTATTACATATCTGGCAGCTACAAATTAGTTCAATGAGATTCACTTAGACAATCTATTCCTCAAAATTCAAATTGGTCTTTACTAAGTAAACAACATAAATCATAATACAACCGTGATTATCTGAGGCTCACGTCAATTTCCCTTGACTTAGAACCATAGAACACTACAGCACAGAAAACAGGCCATTCGGCCCTTCTAGTCTGTGCCGTAATATTATTCCACTAGTCCCATTGACCTGCACCTAGTCCATAACCCTCCACACCTCTCCCGTCCATGTATCTATCTAATTTATTCTTAAAACTTAAGAGTGAGCCCGCATTTACCATGTCAGATGGTAGCTTGTTCCACACTCTCACCACTCTCTCAGTGAAGAAGTTCCCCCTAATGCTCCCCCTAAATCATTTCCCTTTCACCCTAAAACCGTGTTCTCTCGTGATTATTTTTCCTAATCAAAGTGGAAAGACCCTACTCGCATCTACACTGTCTATACCCCTCACAATTTTGTAAACTTCTATAAAATTTCCCCTCATTCTTCTACGCTCCAAGGAATAAAGTCCTAACCTGTTTAATCTTTCCCTGTTACTCAACTCCTTAAGACCCGGCAACATCCTAGTAAATCTTTTCTGCACTCTCTCAATCTTAGTGACATCCTTCCTGTAGGTAGGCGACCAGAACTGCACACAATACTCCAATGTTGGCCTCACCAATGTTTTATACAACCTCATCATAACATCCCAACTCCTATGCTCAATACTTTGATTTATGAAGGCCAGTATGCCAAAAGCTTTCTTTACAACCTTGTCTACCTGTGACGGCACTTTCAGGGAATTATGTACCTGAACTCCCAGATCCCTTTGTTCCTCCGCACTCTTCAGTGCCCTACCATTTACTGTGTATGTCCTACCTTGGTTTGACCTTCCAAAATGTAACACCTCGCACTTCTCCGCATTAAATGCCATCTGCCATTTTCTGGCCCATTTTTCCATTGGTCCAGATCTCCCTGTAAGCTTTGAAAGCCTTCCTCGCTGTCCACAACGCCTCCAATCTTAGTGTCATCAGCAAACTTGCTGATCCAATTCACAATATTTTCATTCAAATAATTGATATAGACAACAAACAACAATGGTCCCAGTACAGATCCCTGAGTCACACCACTAGTCACAGACCTCCAGTCTGAGAAGCAATCATCCACTACCACTCTCTGTCTTCACCCACACAGCCAATTTCGAATCCAGTTTAAAACCTCTCCATGGATACCAAGTGTCTGAACCTATTGAACTAACCTCTCATGTGGGACCCTGTCAAAGGCCTTACTAAAGTCCATGTAGACAACATCCACAGCCTTTCCTTCATCTACCTTCTTGGTAACCTCCTCGGAAACCTCTACAAGGTTCGTTAAACACGACCTACCACGCAGAAAGCCATGCTGACTATCCTTAATCAGCCCTTGGCCGTCCAGATAATTATATATCCGATCTCTCAGAACACCTTCCAATTATGTCCCTACTACTGACGTCAGGCTCACGGGCCTGTAATTACCTGGTTTACTTTTGGAGCCTTTTTTAAACAACGGAACAACATGAGCTACCCTCCAATCCTCCGGCACCTCACCCGTGGCTAAGGACATTTTAAATATTTCTGCCAGGGTCCCTGCAATTTCTACACTAGTCTCCCTCAAGGTCCGAGGGAATATCATGTCAGGCCCGGGGGATTTATCTAGCTTTATTCGGTGTAAGGCAGCAAGCACCTCCTCCTCTTTAATCGCTATATGTTCCATGAAACTACTGCTTGTTTCCCTTCCCTCCTTATACACTACGCCAGTTTGATGAGTAAATACTGATGCAAAAAAACTGTTTAAGTTCTCCCTCATCTCTTGAGGCTTCACACATAGACGACCACTCTGATCTTCAAGGGGACCAATTGTCTCCCTTACTATCCTTTTACTCTTAATATACTTCTAGAAATCCTTTGGGTTTACCTTCACATTATCTGCCAAAACAACCTCATGTCTTTTTGCCTTACTGATTTCCTTTTTTAGTATTTTCTTACATTTTCTATACTCTACAAGTACCTCATTTGCTTCTTGTTGCCTATACCTGCTATACACCTCTATCTTCCTCTTAACTAGATCTCCAATATCCCTTGAAAACCAAAGTTCCCTTTGCCTGTTAACTTTACCTTTAATGCTGACAGGAACATGCAAACTCTGCACTCTCAAAATTTCGCCTTTGAATTCCTTCCACTTACTGAAGACATCCTTGCCAGAAAACAACTTAGCCAATCCACTCTTCCTAGATCCTTTCTCATTTCCACAAAATTGGCCTTTCTCCAATTTAGAATCTCAACTCGAGGACCATACCTATCCTTATCCATAATTAGCTTAAAGGTAATGACATTGTGGTCACTGGACCCAAAATGTTCGCCTACACATACTTCTGTCACCTGGCCTGTCTGGTTTCCTAATAGGAGATCAAGTATTGCATCCTCTCTCGTTGGTACCTCTATATATTGATTTTGAAAACTTTCCTGAACACATTCGACAAACTCCAAATCATCCAGCCCTTTTACAGTATGGGTGTCCCAGTCAATATGTGGAAAGTTAAAATCTCCTACTATCACAACTTTCTGTTTCTTACATCTGTCTGCTATCTCTCTACAGATTTGCTCCTCCAATTCTCTCTGACGATTGGGCGGTCTATAAAACAACCCTATCAATGTGGTCACACTTTCTGAGGTGCTTACTGCCTTATAGCGAATAAAGGTAGATAAATCCCCCGGGGTTGACATGATATTCCCTCGGACCTTGAGGGAGACTAGTGTAGAAATTGTAAAGGCCCTGGCAGAAATATTTAAGATGTCCTTAGCCACGGGTGAGATGCCGGAGCATTGGAGGGTAGCTCATGTTGTTCCGTTGTTTAAAAAAGGCTCCAAAAGTAAACCAGGTAATTACAGGCCAGTGAGCCTGACGTCAGTAGTAATCCGTATAAATGTCTGAAGTTAATCTTCGACATAATAATGCAGCATTGAATAAGTTCGCTAATTCCCTAAAAAACGTTCCCTGAATTTTGAAAAACGAAATATACATTTTAACAAACAATGCTAATATTCATGGGTTTTATGAGCCTGGCCAATCTGAAATGAAATAAGCTGTAGGGGATATTAGTTTAAGCATGGGTGTGTTAGGAGTTCAGTCTTTATCATCAGGTAATCGACAATTCGTAATTTCACTTTTGTGAACATATATTAGTCTACAGACTCCAATCGATGTGCTCATCACGGTCAATCTTTATCGCGATCTTCCGCACTTGGTGCCCAGCAAAAATCAATTTTCAGCTCCACATTTCAAATCACTTCGCACGGATGCTGTGATTGAGACGCAAGCGACTCCCTTCTGCCCTTTCGGCAACAAAGTGATTTGTTCTGCAGCCGATCAATTAATGGGAGCTCTGTCCAGTCTACTCGGAAGCAAAACGCTAGTTAAGACATCACTAGAATCATATCTTCGAATTGCACATTCACTATGCTTTGCAAGAAATGTGCCCCTATGGCCAATAATTATTGTCCACTCAATCTGTTAGCAATGTCACCGTTCCCAGTCCGCCATTAAACTGCCCTCTTGTTCAGCACTGACTGCACCCATTCTGCATAGCAATGTTCCTTCACTCTTTCTGCAATGAGTTAGCGATGCATTCACCTGAAATATTCCTGCACAATGCCCAGCCAGCATATCAATCTCACATTATTCATTCTGACTTAAAACACATGACTAATCTGCTCTCATCCCCGCATAAAACTCTTCCATGGGAACCTGTATAACCTTGTTCTGATTGTCATTGTACCGCCGCTGTGATAACTCCTGTGTAAACATGCATTCGGCCTCATCTATCCTGGTCTTTTATGTAGCTCAGTGATCACTTTTTGGCACTGTGTTTTTACCATTCCATCTTTACCCTCACAAGAGTTCAGAGTATGTTCGTGCCCCCGGGCAGTGTTTTACCTTGAAGCTGTATGTCCTGTTGCACAGTAATTCTTCCCAGTACTTATCACATCTATAGACCACCGAGCACGCATTGCACCACTGCCTCTTGTAGAGTATAACTCTACTTGGCCCAGATTCTATATCGCGCATTCATTTCCCACTTCACATTGTACCAACACACATAAATTGACACTTTACACCTCTCATTAACTTTTTAATATTCACCATGCCCAGCTGTTTGTGTGCTTTCAAATTGTCCAAGTCACATTCGCCCTCAGCAATCTCAATCATTATTGTACAATAGTTGTCCAGTTTACGTTGAATATGTTCCTTTCATAAGACGAATTATCAATGGATGTTTCCCTTCCCTATCCACTTTCAGTATATCCAGTTTACATTTAGAACAGGTTCACCTCGGAAAGCAGACTGTGCATATTTGGGTCAAATGCACGATCCTTTGCTGCAACAGGAAGAAAATTAATCATGTCATCTGTGTCCTCTATCTCCTGCTCTCTCTATCCCTCTCTTACAGTCAATGTTGTTGCGATTGTCATTCTTTCCCGTGGAAAATGTGGCCTCTCCAAATGTATTACCCACTATATGATCGCCATTGCTGCGGCGGATGTCCTGGTTGTTTGTTCTGAAGTCATGGTGAAGAATGCGCTGGATATTTATTTCCCTGATTCATTCTTGACCATGAGCACGGTGTGCCATCTAAGTGTGACACTGCGTAATGTAGTAACATCAGCCTCTGTCTGGTTAACAGTGGTGTTCACCTTCGATCGTTTTGTGGTCATATGTTGTACTAAGCTGCGAAAAAAATATTGCACGGAGAGAACAGCGGTAGCTGTCATATCAGTGGTGAGTGTGTTCAGTTGTTTGATAAACATTCCCTGGTACTTTGCGTATGAACCTGTGTATATAATGGACAATGTAAATCATGGTTGTGTCTTAAAACAGACATTTTTCATTTCTGCTGAATGGGCCGCATTTGACTTGTTTACCCTTATCTTGACCCCATGTGTTCCATTCTTTCTAATTTTGTTGCTAAATGTTTTGACGGCTAGACGTATTTTGGCGGCCAGCGACGTTCGCAGGGGTCTCCGAGGTTGCAGCAATGGAGAACATCAGAAGGATTCTGTAATAGAAAGCCGAAGAAAGTCCATTATTTTACTCTTCAGTATAACAGGCAGCTTTATATTGCTCTGGACAACTCCGCTTATATATGTTATCTCTCTGCATGTAACAATCACGTCGAATTCTGGCACAAATGATCTTGAGTCAGTTGCATTCATGCTTGGGGTCCTCAGTTCCTGCACAAATACATTCATTTATGTGCTGATACAGGCTAGGTTTAGAGACGAGTTGAAGAGCGGAATGCAGTACATTGTGAAACTGTGCGTACAGTTAGGCAAATTACAGCTGAAAACACATTGACCTTTACAGGAGGACTTAAACTTTGTGCCCTGAAAGAACTCATGTTAGCAAAATGCTTGTAACAACGTTTAAGCACTCTGGATAAAATATTATACCTACTAAAGATGCCCTTTCATAATATTATGTCAAAATGAACTCCTTTTCACAGTATTCTGTAATCAATCATGAATTGTAAGTTGTGATATTAATAATAATAAATAATAATAATAATACTGAACAGCCCCAGTTAGCCTTGCAGAGTTTGAAAGGGTGAATTGTGATGCCAGTTTCTGACTGCCTGGTGTTCATTGGAACAGTTGTTCTGATCAGCAAGAGAACACCCCAAACCTCACCTGCTGGATCACGATAACTCGACAAATGTAACATAGACAAACGTCACAAATTTCCTACAAACTCTATTCTGGGCCAAATAGTGCTTAGGGGGAATTTTCAGAGCATGTTTCATGAGGTCTGGCTCCCTCTAAATATCGAACAGTTGCACAATGAGCTGCTTCTCAGATACATCCATGATTAAAACAAGGAAGGCCTGGTCATCCCGTATTTTGTGAAAGGACAGGCATTGGTGCAATTGATAACTCATTCCCATGATCCATAGGGTTGAAAGACGATTCCATATCTTGGATTCAAAACTGTTAAATTCGATTTCGGTATGATTCATTTGAAAGCACAATTAGCCGATGGTTAATTTTCCACGATTAATGGGGATACCTCCTCCCCATATGCTCATTCACAACACTCTCTGTTTCATGTTATCTGGTCCTTTCACACACACAGCCACCAAATGGCTGTTATCATAATTCTGAAATGTTTTAATATGTTTAACTTGATATCCACTGATCAATATAGCGAGTGACGCTTCAACCACGTTTCAGCACGAACCCAGCCAAGAAACGTCTGATCACAGATGGCCCTACCTTCAACTTACTTCTTTGTATACCTACGCAAGTTGAACGTGAAAACATGTAATGCAATTCTTCTCGTCGCATATTCTTATAATTTACTTAACTTATATGCCGTTCGTAGTATGCTACCATAGGCGGGCTGCAGCACAGATGCAGAACATTTGGCCCACACATTCCTTATTGTCTCTCTTAAGGTATATGCAGCCGGAAACCAATCCTCCGGCTTCTCCCTGTTATATGGGTCTTTAGTTTTTCTCAGATATTAATCCAAAATCGTGTTGGCCATTCCTAATTAACCACCCCAATCACCCGGTAAAATGATTGACCACAACAACTGCCAATTAAAGTGGCATTAAATATAAAACTTCAACCGCTGTCTTTAAATAAATTAACATTAAAAACAAGACAGATTCGGAGATGGCATGAGTGGCATAGCTGGCAAGAAAAGCAATTGTTGCCAATCTTAAATTGCTCTTACAGCAAAGCATACGTGATCCGTCTTTTCGGGCAGCCACAGTGTTTCTGACATCTTCGCACGTTCTGCTTAGGGCCTGACTTAATAAATGCCCACACCGCCGGCTCAGCTAACACTCTTTTCTAATTTTTCCGAATCAGGACGATGAGTGGCTTGCAGAGGAACGTTCAGCTAGTGGCGTTCCCAAGCTCATGTTCCCTTTGTCTTTCGAGATCGGAGCGGTCGTCGGTTTGATTAGTTACCCAAAGTATTTCATGTTAGCCAAAGGTAACAGCTTTTCTCTGTTCCCTGCTCCGAATGCTGCCGTTCCATTTTTACCCGGATGCTCTAGATTAATTTAAGTGGCAACTCCTTCGGAATCTCCTGTGATTTTTAACCTGTTTCTTTTATTATCCTCAAATGAATTTAAAGAAGAAGAGGATTTCTACGTTTCAGCTCACACGTTCATTCCATCTTGTGCATCCATCTCTGCAGGAAAGACATTTCCTCATAAAGTTGGGAGAACTGATACTTCGCCAGATAGAAGTCATTTACTATCCGATTCTCGCTGCCATCGGTGATCCTGGGAAGAGCCTAAATACAATCATTGCACGTATACATAAATGTTGACGTTCTTCTCAAACGACGATTCCGACAACATGGAATTGTTTCTTTACTGTTGGGGAGTTATCAAAGCAGGAATGTATGTTTAACCATAACGTTAACAGATTTCTTCCCTTTGCTGTATCTTTCATTCCGTGGTATCCACTGCTGACACTTGCTTTACGGAATGTCATGTAACAGTGTGGGCTCTGCAATAATTATCATAATCAAGTGCAAACCGAGTTTGAACTTGCAGAAAACACAATCTGTGAAAATCTGTGCAGAGGCAAATTCGCATTCTGTAAAATTCTGCTTGAAATACTTGAAGCCTTTGCTAATGGTTTACATCCATTTCCCAGTATTAAAAGGAACGGAATCCCTGTCAAATCACATACTCATTACCACAGTGATACTTTTACAAATCGGCATGCAGAGAGGATATCTGGAATTCTGGCTGAAACAGATGGCCGTGTGTGCTGAAATCATTCCGATGTCTTTGTCACTTGTCCATTGAAATGCAGGCATTTCTACAGCCTCATTTATCAACGACCTTAATGAATTTACATGAAGTGTAGTCAATGAAATAAAGCAAAAGGTGACAGGCAATTTGTGGTCGGGAACCTTCCACAAGTAGCAACTTGACAATGACCAGATGATCCGTTTTGTAGGCTTAAGCAGAGGTTTAAATATTGGTCAGGACACAAGGAGCTATGACAATGTCATTCTTCGAAATAGGGGCATGGAATCTTTGCCGTTTACCCTGTGAATGGATTTGAGATGTGTTCTGAAAGTTAGTGCATTCTATAGTGCAGAACCATTTCACTACGGCAATGGAGCATTAGCCCAGTATTTTGTACTCAAGTACTGATCGCGGACGTAAGTAGTCAAACATCTATTTCAGTTTTCGAGGTTGCGAGTGGTCCGATTTTGGAACACCTATGCTCCCGGAGTAGTTATCTGGTTCTCATTATTCAGCACATTTCTATTTGTAGCCCTCCACTTGTTGCAGTTGAAAACCCTGCTCCCAAATCTAAGTGATTTACATTGAGATTTGGAATGGATTGATACTAAGCATTGGGCTCCCCTGTGGATTTGGGAAAATCATATTACCACGTTACATGGTGGCGCTGACAGAGGGACATAGGAGCCTAGGAAATAGGAGTAGAAGATGACCATTTGGCCGAACGGGGGCGCTCCACTACTCAAGGATATCATGGCTGAAAAATGCCTCTACGACATGCGCTAACTAATATCTTTGGATGCTATTAATATTGCGAAATTGTTTCATCGGTACCTTCAACATACTCAATGACTGCCCAACTGCCGAGGTTGAAATTCATAATTTCGAACATTTTCCCTCCCTGTGTGAGTAAATCCTTCCTCATCTCAGTCCTAAATGCAGACCTCTTATTCTGATATTGTTTTTATTGGTTTTAGACAAATCCGCCAGGGGAAACAGCCATCAAAGGTCTACTCCACCGAAACTAATAAGAACGCTGAATGCTTCAGTGAGAACACTTCTCATTTACCAATGCTCCAGAAAGCAGAGATGAGTCTCATCAATGTCTACACATTGGACAATCCCAGCTAAATCCCAGTAATCCAAGAAGTAATCCGTTGAACATTCCTTGTCGCAGAGCTACAGCAGCAGCTAATTAAATCTTCACCAAAGGAGCAAAGTAGAATGCTTGACAGGCACCACAAACATCACCATAAAGACTCCTCATGAAAATTGCAGAGTTGGGGATACGCTGGGCTTGGGGTTACAAATGACTGTCGTGCACAAATCAGCTCCAGCTGATGGTCCACAGGGCCTCGTGAATGCCTATTTTTGAGTTGTTGAGCACGGTGAAATCAACCCCATTTAGCACAATGGTTGTCTCACACAATACGGTGGAGAGAAGCCCCAATGTGAAGCCGGACTCCTTCTGCACAAGGACCGTGCGGTGGTCATTCCTATCAATCCTTTAATGGACAGCTGAAACTGTGGTGGGTAGGTTGGCGGAGCGAATTCAATTAGAGTTTGGCACCTGGTTGTTTCCCTGAACTCCTGCCAAAGACCCAGACTAGCAGTGGTGCAACTGATCCTCTCTTGCTCACAGACATCGAGGCCCCCGACGTAAAGCATTTTTTTCTTCGCCTCACTCCTCAGAACTTATGGCAGTGATGGTCATTGTATCATCTGCCGAGAGGAACGGGAGGTGGTCAGCAGGAGGGGATATTCATTGCCCATGTGTTACATGATGTCATGAGATCTCATTTAAGTACCACGTGTTCTCAACGACATGAAAAATGCTGCCCACTGAAAGTGCTGCAAATTGGTATTTAGGAAAGCAGTACTGCAATTGAGCGATACCGAGAAATTGGATGGATATTTCACACTTTAGATAACATTGTTTCACTCAGATGTTTGCTGATGATACATATGAACTATAAAAACAGTAAGATGATTTATTCAGATAAGTATAAACATCTTCATTTATTAAGTTTACGGAGTGATTGCAAATCAAGCAGTCTGCTTTGTCCTGGATTAAGTCAATATCCTTGGATTATATTGGAGCGTAAATCATCTAGACAGGTGTAGCGTATCCCATCACACTCCTGATTTGTGCAGTTTAGATGTATCTTAAACCACGGTTAGCGTTTTGAACCTGCGCCGGAGGATTTCTGTCACTTCTCTCGTGTAACTGCTGCTATGGAGCCTGCAGCAAAGTGTCACAACCACAAACACAATTCAGTGGATCACACTCGGTGGTGCGTACGCCACAACATTCACAAATTCACTGAAATGAATTAGCCCTTAAGGATCTGTTTTGCATGCAAAACACGTCATAGAAAATCGTTATTCTGTACTTACATTGCGAATAGAACATTGTTGTTAAAGTGATATGGATTTGGGACCGTGGAGGAAACTCCATCGCTCTGTAGTTCTTCAGATTCGGGTGTTTGCAATAACGACACGAAGAGGCACATAAACCAAAGTGCACTGCACCTGCTCCATGTTCCTTTTCCCAAACAGCAAATCAATAACAGGTCACAAGCAGATTGCAGTTGCAGAGAGCAATGGGTCATTCTGTAGCATATTTACATGTTCATTTCTCTAGTTTATTTAGCAGGGAATAATGTTGATAATATATTTGATGACTGTAAACTTAATTTGCTAGCTAAATAGTGGACAATGGTTTGGATAGGTCACTATTTCATTCGGTAGATAAATGGAAGGTTCATTCCTGGGGCATTTCAACGTTTAATTCGGAGGAAAATTCTGGAAATATACTGATCATTGATTGGAAAATAGTTTTGATAATTAATTTGTTCAAACATTGGCTGCTTGATTACATAATTGTTTAATTACTGTATTTTGTAAACTGTTTCCTTATTTACAGTGCTGGCCAGTGTAGTTTCAATTGCTGATAATTTGGCTAACAGTCTTTGTATAATTCACAATAGCGCTCGGGTAATTATGCCTCTCAGTTTCAATGCATGTAATTGAAGGAATATATATATTAGGTTTGTTCAAATAATAACAGGTATCGGGTCAATGAAGGTCAATTTTCATTTTTGACATTTATTTTAAGCTGCAATTGTGTCAAAATAGCTTTGATTAATAATGCTTCCACCTTTTCCAGTGAAGCCTACATGGTCAACAGAAACTCAAGCTTTAATTTTTATCCATTGTCTGGTGTTTTCAAGGCTGTTTGTGATTAGCTTTGACAGCTCCATTAAGTCAATCAATGTGTGATGCTTGCATGCGAGTTAGAGAATTGTGAATCGGAGGCTGCCAATTGGGCTAGGTATGTTATGCAAATAGATATATTTATTGTTTGTGCGGTCAACGCTTGCCAAATTACAATCTGATCCAAAAAAATTAAAAAGCTGTTTATCTTTGTCCGACTAATTCGACTTAATTCATTCAAAGTTCATCTGAATCATTAACCAACAACTTACTGAAATAATATGATCCAAAAGTTACTTCACCTCCCCGTTTATATCCGTTCAATGCATTGTTGTTTCCCTAAGTTCAAGTTTGCGAAAATTGTACGTTCAGCCTGCACCATGTTGCATAGACATGAAAAAATGTGCTACTTGAAATAACTCTCTATCTACTCATCCCATTATTTTGAGAATGTGCATCTTCCATTCGCTAATCTGTGCCTCCCTAATCTGTCCAGAGATTTAATTCGGAAAGCTATTCTGCACCCTTGCCAGAGCCATGACATCCTATCCTATATCATCGCCAGCAGAACTACAAACAAAATTTCGGCAGCAAGCCAATTACCTACGTTGGATAATAATTCAGGCTAGAGTTATTTAACTTGCTTTGAAATGCAGGAAATAATTTAATAAACGTGTGCATCAAATCATTACATATCTGGCAGCTACAAATTAGTTCAATGAGATTCACTTTGAAAATCTCTTCTTCAAAATACAATTGGACATTTACAAAGTAAACAACAGAAATCATAATGCAACCGTGATTATCTGATGCTCACATTAATTTCGCTTGACTTATATAGATCATTTAATTTCATCAGTAATCAGTATAAATGTCTGATGTTTATATTCTGTATAATAATGCAGCATTGAATAACTCCGCTCATTCTCTAAAAAGGTTCCTGCATTTTGAAAATAGAAATATGCATTTTAACAAATATTGCTCAGATTCATGGGTTTTATGAGCCTGGCCAACCTGAAATGAAATATCATTTCATTTATTATTTCACCCCTTTCCTATTTTTACTTAGTTCTGTTGAAGGGTCATGAGGACTCGAAATGTCAACTGTGCTCTTCACCACTGATGCTTCCAGACCTGCTGAGTTTTTCCAGTTAATTTTGTTTCTGTTTTTGTTCTGAAATGAAATAAGCTGTGGAGGGTATTAATTTAAACATGGGTGTGTTAGGAGTTAGGTCTTTATCGTCACATAATCGACAATCGTAATTTCATTTTTCTGAACATATATTAGTCTACAGACTCAAATTGATGTGCCCATCACGGTCAATCTTTATCGCGATCTTCTGCACTTGGTGCCCAGCAAAAATCAATTTTCAGCTTCACATTTCAAATCACTTCGCACGGATGCTGTACTTAAGAGTCAAGCGACTCCCTTCTGCCCTTTCGGCAACAAAGTGATTTGTTCTGCAGCCGATCAATTAATGGGAACTCTGTCCTGTCTACTCGGAAACAAAACGCTACTTATGACCTCACTAGAATCACATCATTCACTTTGCTTTGCAAGATAAGTGCACCTTTGGCCAATAAATATTGCCCACTCAATCTGATAGCAATGTCACCGTTCTCAGTCGACCATTAAACTGCCCTCTTGATCAGCACTGACTGAACCCGTTCTGCATAGCAATGTTGCTTCCCTCTTTCTGCAATGAACTAGCGATGCATTCAGCTGAAATAATCCTGCAAAATGCCCAGCCAGCGTATCAATCTCACATTACTTAGTCTGACTTAAATCACATGACTGATCAGCTGTCAACGCCGAATAAAACATCTCCCTGGGAACCTGCATAAGAACGTCACCTTGTAACGATTGACAGTGTACCGCCACTGTGATGATGCCTGTCTAAACATGCGTTCGGCCTCATCTATCTTGGTCTTTTATGGAGCTCAGTGACCATTTTCTGTTCCTGTGTTTTTACCATTCCATCTTTACCCTCACAAGCGTTCAGATTATGTTCGTGCCCCTGGGCAATAGTTTACCTTCAAGTTGTAAGTCGTGTAGCACAGTAATCCTTCCCAGTATATATTCGCATCCATAGACCACCGAGCAGGCATTGCACCTCTTCCAGAGTATAACTCTACTTGGCACAGATTCGATTTTGCGCATTCATTTCCCACTTCACATTGTACCAACACACATGCATTGACTCTTCACACCTCCCATTTACCTTTTAATATTCACCATGCCCAGCCGTTTGTGTGCATTCAAATTGCCCAGGTCACATTCGCCCTCAGCAATCTCAATTGATATTGTGCGATAACTGTCCAGTTTACATTGAAGATGTTCCTTTTAAAAGACAAATTATCAGCTGATGTTTCCTTCTCTATCCACTTTCAGTAGGTCCAGTTTACATTTAGAACATGCTCACCTCGGAAAGCAGACTGTGCATATTTGGGTCAAATGCACGATCCTTTGCTGCAACAGGAAGAAATTAATCATGTTCATCTGTGTCGTCAAACTCCTGCTCTGTCTATCCCTCTCTTACAGTTAATGTTGTTGCGATTGTGATCCTTTCCCGAGGAAAGTCTGGCATCTCCAAAAGTATTACCCACTATTTGATCGGCATGGCCGTGGCGGTGCTCCTGGTTGTTTGTGCTGAAGTCATGCTGAAGAATACGCTGGATATTTATTTCCCTGTTTCATTCTTGACCATGAGCACAGTGTGCCATCTAACTGTGACACTGATTATTGTACTCACATCAGCCTCTGTCTGATTTTTGTAGTGTTCACCTTCGATCATTTTCAGTTCATATGTTGTAAGAAGATGCAAAAAAAAATATTCCACAGAGATAACAGTGGTAGCTGTCATATCAGGTGTGAGTGTGTTGGGTTGTTTGATAAATATTCCCTGGTATTTTGCGTATGAACCTGCGTATATAATGTACAATGTAAATCGTGATTCTGTCCTAGAACAGACATTTTTCATTTCTGTTGAATGGGCCGCATTTGACTTGTTTACACTTACCATGACCCCATGTGTTCCATTCATTCTAATTTTGTTGCTAAATGTTTTGACTGCTAGACGTATTTTGGCGGCCAGTAAAGTTCGCAGGGGTCTCCGCGGTTGCAGCAATGGAGAATATCACAAGGATTCTGAAATAGAAAGCCGAAGTAAGTCCATTATTTTACTCTTCATTATAACCGGCAGCTTTATATTGCTCTGGACAACTCCGCTTATATATGTTATCTCTCTGCATGTAACAATCGCATCGAATTCTGGCACAAATGAGCTTGAGTCAGTTGCATTCATGCTTGGTGTCCTCAGTTCCTAGACAAATACATTAATTTATGCGCTGACACAGGCTAAGTTTAGGGAGGAGCTGAAGAGCGGAATGCAGTACCTTGTGAAACTCTGCGTACAATTAGGCAAATTACAGCTGAAAACACATTGACCTTTACAAGAGGACATAGACTTTGTGCGCTGAAATAACTGATGTTAGCAAAATGCTTGTAACAACGTTTAAGCACTCTGGATAAAATAATATCCTTCTACGAATGCTCTGTTATAATATAATATAAAATTAAACTCCTTTCCACAGTATACTGAATCAATGGTGAATTGTAAGTTGTCATAATAATAATACAAATTACAATAAAAATACTGAACAGCCCCTGTAAGCGTTGCGTGGTTTGAAAGGATGAATTGTGATGCCAGGTTCTGACAGCCTTGTGTTCAGTGGAACAGTTGCGCTGATCACCAAGAGGACATCCCAAGCATAACCCACTGGATCACGATAAATCGGCAAATGTAACATCGACAAACGTCACGAATTTCCTGAAACCACTATTCTGGGACAAATGGTACATAGGGGGATTTCCAGAACATGTTGCATGAATTCTGGCACCCTCCAAATATCGGACAGTTGCACAATGAGCTGCTTCTCAGAGTTCCATATACCTCACATGATTAAAACAAGGAAGGCCGGGTCATGACGTGTTTTGTGAAAGGACGGGCATTGGCACAATTGATCACTTATTCCCAAGATCCATAGGAGTGAGAGACGGCTACAAATCTTGCATTCAAATCTTTTAAGTCCGATTTCACTACGATTCATTTGAAAGCACAAATAGCTCATACTAATTTTTTCAGGATAAATGGGGCTTCCTCCTCCCCACATGCTCATTCACAACACTCTCTGTTTCATGTTACCTGGCCCTTTCACACACAAAGCCACCAAATAGCTGTTTTTATAATTCTCGAATCTTTTAATATGTTTAACTTGATATCCACTCATCAATATAGAGAGTGACGCTTCAACCAGGTATCAGCACGAATTCCCAGCCAAGGAACGTCTGATCACACATGGCCCTACCATCAACTTCCTTCTTTGTATACCTACGCATATTGAATGTGAAAAAAATGTAATT
This sequence comes from Cetorhinus maximus, assembly GCF_964194155.1. NCBI lineage: Eukaryota > Metazoa > Chordata > Chondrichthyes > Lamniformes > Cetorhinidae > Cetorhinus > Cetorhinus maximus. Next base: position 288,658 of record NW_027596392.1, read on the forward strand.
TAATTCCTCTCGACGCATATTCTTATCATTTACTTAACTTAAATGCCGTTTGTAGAATGCAACCATAGACGGGCTACAGCGCAGAAGCAGACTGTTTGGCACGTTATTTCCTCAGTGTCTCTCTTAAGGAAGATGCAGCCGTCAGCCACACCTCCGGCTTCTCCTTGTTTTCTTTGTCATTGGCTTTTCCCAGATATTAATCCAAAATCGTCTTGACTATTCCTAATTAACCACCCTAATTATCCGGTAAAATGATTGGCCAGAACAACTGCCAATTAAAGTGACATTAAATCGAAAACTAAAACCGCTGTCCTTCAATAAATGAACATAATAAGCAAGACAGATTCGGTCCTGGCATGAGGGGCATTAATGGCAAGAAAAGCTACTATTGCCAATCTTTAATTGCTCTTACAGCAAAGCATACGTGATCCGTCTTTTCGAGCAGCTACACTGTTTCTGATATCTTCGCACTGGCTGCTTAGGGCCTGAATTACTAAAGGCCCACAACACCGGCTCACCCAACACTCTTTTCTAAATGTTTGCTCTGACTTTTTGGCGCCTGCACTTTCTAAATGTCCACCCTGACTGCTCAGCTCTCAGTCCTTTTAGTTCCTGAGGGAACTTGAGTTCCTTAGCGTAGCGTCCGAGGCTCAATGATGTTTAGCTCCCTCATCAATAACCTTCTCTCCATCTTAAGTTAGGAAGTAGGGATGTTCGCTGAGATTGCGTAATTTTCAGCAAAATTCGTGACCCCTGAGATAATGAGGTTGTCAATGGCCAAATTCAGCATGTTCCGGCTTTGGTTGACAAGTGGCAAAGGACATTCACATGATACAATTATCAGGCAATGACTGTCTCCATAACAGAAAGTCAAAAGAACGACCGTCAACATTCAATGGTATTACCATCGCTGAAAGACGCACTATCAACATTGTAACGGTTATCATTGACCAGAAACAGAACCGGATTGGCCATATAAACACAACGTCTACAAATGCAGTTCAGTGGCAAGGAATCCTGCGGCGAGTAACACACCTCCTGACTCCCCAATTCCTTTCCACCATCTACAAGACACAAGATAGGATTGTAATGGTATACTCTCCACTTGCTTGGATGCGTGCAGCTCCAGTAGCAGTCAAGAAGCATGATAGCATCTGTGACAAATCAGCAGTTGTTTGATACCACGTCAATAAACGTTGACTCCCACCACCACCGACGAACAACAGCAGCAGTGTGTACTATCTGCAAGGTGCACTGCAGGAATTCTCGAAGTCGCCTTAGACATTACAGTCCAAAGCCACGACCGCAACCATCTAGAAGGAAAATGGGCAGCAGGTGCAGGGGAACACCGTGATCTGCAAGTTCCCCTCCAAGCTACTCATTAGCCTGATTTGAAAGGATATCCCTTTTCCGTCATTGTCGTTGGGTTAAATTCCAGGAACTCCCTCCCTAACAGCACAATGGGTGTAGGGTTACCAGAGGGACTGCTGCGATTCAAGGCAGCAGCTTAGCACCACCTTCTCTAGGGTACATACGCCTGGCCAATAAATGCTGTGCGAACGATTGACGCCAACACCCCCTTAATTAATAATAATAAATTATCATTGTCATTGTGGCTGCATAGCTACTGCACTTCCCATTTCTCGAGTCTGACAGCTCTGTTCTACTATAGCCAAATCACTATCCTAGCAAATACTCCCTGCTTCTTATAACACTATGCTCTAGCTATTTAGCTCCCGCAGTTTTTGAAATCTCTGCTCTGGGGGAGGAGGGCCTTTTACTTTCCAATCTGTATTGTGATTATCTAGTTCCCACTATTTTTAACTCTGCTATGGGAGTGCAGCCCCTTTCTAATCTGTGCTTTGACTATCTCGCTCTTGCTCTTGTTAAATATCTCCTCTGGAAACTCAGCTCCTGCTCTTTTTACATTTCTGCCCTAACGCCTCAAATCCCCCTCTTTTTAAAATATATCACCTGTTCGTGCTCAACTCCCCGCTCTCTCTAAATCTCTGCTCTCACCGTTCAGCTGCAGCACTAAACGAATAATTAAACCTCCCCTGACTGCCAAGAGTCTAGCCGGGAATTGGAGACCTTTGAGTTTAAATAAGAATGATCAGTGGTTTGTAACAACGTGTCTTAAAATAAGAACACGCTTGAACAAAATATGTGCATTTTTATCTCACAACAGAGAAGATTAAGGAAGAGAATACATGGCGAACAGGATTTTGAGATATTAATTGTCAACTTATCGCAGATAAGGCTGCTAAGAACATTTTGGCTCATTAAAGATGACAGAGGCACGGGTTGTGGGGGGTGGGGGGGGTGGCGGTTTGGTGGGGGGGGGGGTGTGGGAGGGGGGGTGGGGGTCGCATTTCAATTGCATCAGTGTTGGTAATGCACAGAAAACAGAAACTGTTTGTAATCTTTTTGTTTCAGTCTGGATCATGGTAGCCAGTGGTGTTCCCCATATATCTGGTTTTGTTATATTTTTGCTCGATCTAAACCAGTTGGATCTTGGAATACAGCACAACGTCTCAAACTGTGTTAGTGATGCACACATGGCGGGGTATCAGCTAACCAGTGAGGTTGATACGAATCCGTTGCAATAGCACATGGAGAGACGAGCAGAATAGGCAGGGCATTAGCAGATGCAATTTTATGTATTGCAATGTAAAGTAATACAATTTGGCAGAAGGGGTAGTGTGGGGAAATAGAGACAGAATGTCACTGTCCAAAAGAATGTGATAGAATAGAGGGACCAAGGTGCATGTGCTTCGATGTTAGAGTGTGGTTGGCAGAGCCGTGCCTCGGGTACGGAAAATTGTAGCAACCTGGCCTGGCACCGCGCTTAGAGGGCGGTATATGGACTGCGCTGCGGTGACCTGTGATTGCGGGCGACCTTCCCTTTCTGGATAAATTTGAAGGTGTCTGTTTAAGTGACGCAAATGAGCGGCCCTATTCGTATTTAGAATTCAATGGCTAGCGCGAGAAGAAGCAGAGAAAATGGGGGAAATGTTGCTCGGGTGCGGAGAAAATGCAGAAAAAAACGAGAAATGATAAGACCGTGAAATGTTCTCCGGAAAAGTAGAAGGCTTTGAAATGTTTTTCGAAAGTCTGTAAAATATTCAATTCATGCACTTCAGCTAATGTACCTCCGAGGCTGAGGAAGAGGGAAACATCTGCACAGGGCAAATCGATGATGGCGTTGACGGTGAAGAAAATAAACGTTATTGTAAAGGTGAAGGCAGCAATACCCCTGGTCTGAGTGATGAAGATCAGATATTCCTTGTGCTTCGTTAGGTTGATCTGACTTCTAAAGATGCGAATCGAAGGGAGGATTTAATTCATTTTCTGCTGATTCAAGACAAAAGTTGGCAAGGCCTGTCTGATTCTCTCAATGATGCGCCAGATGGGCTTGGCCTTCGCATGCCTGACTGTAATAGGCAGGGACACAACAATCGGGTAAAAATTAACGATCAGAAACGAGGCGTACAGGCGTGCCCCCATTCATCATACCCGTCTAGGCTTTTTCTCTCCATGAGGCTGCCACAACTTATATCTGGTATTTGAAGACTTGGTAAAGTGTAGTTGTAAAACCATAGCATTGTTTTGGAGTTGTGCAGCGAATTAAAAAAAATATTTCAGTTTGAACTTATAGATGACAAGTATTGAGAGCGGATGCTTACTGTATAACGTTAAAGTCGTTGTCAGACTGCTGGTGGAATTTCTCGTGTAGAGTGGGAATGCAATCTGTTACCAAACAGCTGATATCCAGAAGGCATTGATTAGAGTTGCTGAAGAATGCGACAAACCAAACATTAAAATTGAGGATTAATCTAAGATCAACTACGAAGTCGAAGCTTTTGAATTTCGCTTTGCAATGGTTGAGCGGCACAACAGCATATTCGCCACCAGCATTGTGACCCAGAATATTCCATCCTTCCAAATGCAGCTTCGTGCTGCTTTAGCATTTCGGAGGGATAGGTGAAAATGAAAAGCAGGCTGCGTAGCACTCTTAATAAGGGAAGATATTATTGGTAGGAGCGGATCTTTCAACAAACGATGATGGGCCAATTTGTGAGGAGCTGGGAAACGGCAAGGGGATCATATATTTGTGGGAGTTGTTTATCGGCCACCAAACCACGGTGCTAAATCGTGGCACGGTATATATCAGGAAATTCGAGTTGAATGTAACATGGTTAAAGCAGGAAAATGAGAAACTTCAGTTTGCAAAAATCCTTGGTTAACCAAATCAGCACTAATAGCCTGGAAGAGGAATGTATACTAGATTGGTTTCAGCACCAGTACGTTGAGAGCAAACTCGGGAACGAGCTAGACAGGACTTAGTGCTATGCCATGCGCAAGACTCAATAGATGTCCATGCTCTCAAGTAGTCTTTGGGAAATAGTCACAGTAAAGTGATAGAACTTCGCAATAAGTATGACAGCGTTATGCTGAATTCTAAAACTCAGTTCTTAAATCTGAAGAAAGGAAATTATGAATGTAAGAGAGGCAAGTTGGCTATGATGGATTGTGAAAGTATAGGAAAAGATTTGTCAGTGGACAGGCAATGGCGAGTATTTAAGGAAATAATGCATTGTCTGCATCAGACATGCATTCATCGAAAGCTCAAGCACACACAGGGAAAGAAAACTCAAGCATTGTTACCAAATGAAGTTAAATATTGCATTATGTACAATGTAATGATTTTCGTGGCGCAAGAAAAAAAGTGGTAAATCTGAGGGTTGGGGGAAATTTAGAACCCATCAAAGGAGGATCAAGAAACTGATTTGGAAATGGGAAGAGAATGGAATGCAATCCAGCGAGGAAAATTAAGAGCAAATCTGGGGACTTTACATGTGGGTAAGTGAATATTTAACTTGGAGAATAGGGAAACAGCTTAGAAACGAAAGAGTAACATTTCGCTTGTCGTCACCGAAGGACATACAGAATATTTCCAAGATAAGCTAGGCAACCAAAGGACTTGTGAAACGGGGGAGCGAAAATAAATAAATAGTTTTAGTGAAAAAGGTAGTACTTGAAATGTGCACTGGATTGAAGGTTAAATAATTCACTGGAGTAGAATTGCTTCATCTCAAGAGTGCTGAAGGAGGAGGCTAAAGAAATAATGGATGCATTGGTTGTTTTCTTCCAAAATTCTTTAGCTTCTGGAAAGCCTCCAGCGGATTGCAAAGTATCAGATGTTGCATTACTATTTAAGAATGGAATAAGCGGGACTAGGGATAACTACAGAAATGTTAGTTTGACATAAGTGGTATGGGAAATGTCATAATCTATTAGTACGGATGTGGTAACTGGGTACTTAGTGTAGAATGGTAAAATTGCCCAGAGTTAACAAGGGTATATGAAAGGGAAATCATGTCAGAAAGACAATTAAACAACTCACTGCATAAAGAGGCTCCACAAATATCCACATTTCCAATGCTGCGAGGGCCCAGCACATCAGTGGAAAATGTAAAGCTGAAGCATTCGCAAAAATCTTCCTCTAGAGGTACCGAGTGGATGAGCCATCTTGGCATCCTCCGTAGGTTCCCAACATCACAGATGATAGTCTTCAGCCAAGTGTCTTCATTCTCCGTGATAACAGGAAGCCGCTGAACCTCTGGATACTGCAAGATGATGGGCACCGCGTATATACCGGCAATTGTACTGAAGGCTTGTGAACCCGATAGTGCCCTGTGCCATACCCATGCTGCTCCAGTACAAATTCAACTCTGGCATCCACCCAAATATATGAAAAATCGCCCAGATTTGTGATATAAAAACACGCAGCACAAACCCAACCCGTTTATTAACAGTCACATCAACCTACATATGATGATCAGGAAAGTAATGGAAGGGTTCATCAAGCGGGATCTGATCAGCAGTACTCTGCTCACTAAGGCTCAGTTTGTGTTCCACAAGGTTCACTCTGTTCCCAATAGCATCACAGCCATGGTCCAAACATGGAGACAAGAGCAGAACTCCAGATGTGACGTGACAGTGACCACACTTAATATCAAGACAGCATGTAATCCGATGTGGCATCAAGGCGCCCTCAAATAACTGTAGTCAATGCGAATCAATGGGGGAAAAATCTCCGTCGAATGGAGTCATATCTGGCACAAATGAATATGGTTGTGGTAGTTGCAGGTCATTCATCTCAGTTCAAGGATGTCACTGCAGGAGATGCTCAGGATAGTGCCTAGTCCTCAGCACCTTCAGCCGCTTCATCTATCACCTTTCTTCCACCATAAGCTCAGAAGTGGGGATGTTCGATCACGATTGCTCAATGGACAGAACATTTGCAACTCCTCAAATACTGAGCCGTCCATGCCCAACTCTAGGAATATCTGGACATTATCCAGGCTTGGGGAGAGAAGAGACAAGTAACGTTCCCGCCACATATGTACGAAGCAGTGATTGTCTCCAAAAATAATCTTACCATCGTCCCTTTTCATTCAATGATATTATGATTTCCGAAACCCCCGCTTTCTTCATCCTAGGAACAACTGTTGATCAGTAACTGAACTGTCCTAACCATGCAAAAACTGTGGCTACAAGAGCTGGCCAGAGGCTAGGAAATCTGTGGTGAGTAACTCACGACCTGACTCCCAATGCTTGGCCACCATCGAAAATGCACAATTCAGGAGTTCCCGGATGAATGCTGCTCCAACAGCCCTCAGGAACCTCAAAACCATCAAAGAGAATGCTTGATTGGCAGCCCTTCAATAAGCGTGCGCTCCCTCCACCACCGACAAATAGTGGCGGCAGTGCGCACCAGTTACAATATTTTCCTCAGGAGCACACCACTCTACCTTAGACAGTACATCCCAAATCCAGGATAGCTGCCATTGAAAAGGAAAAGAACAGCAGGCACACGGGAACACCAGCACTTGCAGGTTTTCCTCCCCGCCACTCACCATCCAGGCTTCAGACTATCACCGTTAATTCAGTGTCGCTTGGTCAGACCCTGCATCTACCTAGCCTGCCTAGCCAGCGATGCCAACATTCTGTAAAAGAATAATAAATATATAGACATGTTAATGAGGTTAGTATTTATTCTCCATTTTAGTCACTATGTGGAATTCTGTTAGTAAACAATGATGTCTATGTCATGGAATTTATTCAATGTAGAGTTAGAAAGATTTTTGGTAGAGCAGGGAGTTATGGGTTATGGACCATGTAGGAGGTAGGAGTACAGAGAGCTTGCAGGTCAGTTTTGATTTTAATGAGCGGTGGAGCAGGATAGAAGTGCCTATTGACCTACTCCAGCCGCTAAGCACTATATTCAAATCTTACTTTCTCCCTAATAGTAAACAAAATATGTATTTATTTACTCCGGTGCTCCAAACCTTTTGCAAATAATTTCAACGTGTCATCTGCTCTCTTAATTGATTTCTTTACACGCAAGCCCTCGTGTTTCACACTTTTTAAATATTATACTCTGCTTTCATAATATTAGGGCGGAAGACAAGGACTTCGCACTACGACACATGACTCTTCATCTTTCATCATATTGACAGCTCAATTCATCATTCTATATCTCTCTACAACCTTTCTGTTCTACCTCTCAGTTCACCTTTCTCCATAGGTCTGTATCATCAGCAAAGGTAGATACATAATTCTTTGTCTCTACTCTCGAGTCATTAAGATTGATTTAAAAGCCATTCAGCAACTTTCAGCCTTTTACACTGGAACAAGAAAAGGCCATTCTGAGCATCTGGTATTTTTGAATTGAAATTGAGTAGGTATTCAATGCCTCGAGCCAGTTACGCAGAAATAGAAGAAGGTTATTCAGTCCTTGTGTTTGTCACAGACGAGCAGGCGGAAGGCATTGAGCCTCTGTCGATCCTATTACACAGGGATCGGAGGGAACACAATTCATTCTATTTTAGACACTGCAAGACAGGAGAAGGGGGATGTCATTTAGCACCCACAGCCGGTTGCCGTGGAACTCTGAGGAACGACTGTATTGGAGCAATAAGCACGTCGTTGGAATGCTCAACACAGCCCCTAATGGAGTACACAAGTTTCAAAAACGATGCTTCTCTTGCAGAATTGCATATGTTGCGGGATATCGCTGTTAATGATTTATTTAAAAGCAAAAAACTGCGGATGCTGGAAATCCAAAACAAAAATAAAAACTAAAAATACCTGTAAAGACTCAGCAGGTCTGGCAGCATCTGCGGAGGGAACACAGTTAACGTTACGAGTCCGTATGACTCTTCAACAGAACTAAGTAAAAATAGAAGAGACGTGAAATATAAGCTGGTTTTAGGGGGGGTGGGACAAGTCGAGGTGGATTGAGGGTCTGCAGTGGCTGATAGTTAAGGAGGCATTTCATAATACTCAGAATAATTATATCTCTGCAGTAAAGGAAGATTCTTCAGGGAGGACCCACCATCCGCAGGTAACTAAAAAAGTTAGGGAAAACATCGAGCTGATGGAAAACGGAATAGACCGTGGAAAGTTTGCTGCCAGGTCAGATGATCGGCCAGATTAAAAGCGATATCAAGGAATGACTAAATGGTTAACAGGAATAAGAAATTAGAGTATTAGGGGAAACCAGCTTGAAATGTAAAACGGATAGAAACACTTTCAACAGAATTTTTGGAAACGAAAAGAGTAAGTAAAGAGAGTGATATTCCTATTCTGAGTTTAAAAAAGGGAGTCAATATTAGCTAATAAGGAAATGGCGAATGAAATGAAGCCATATTTTGCTTCTGTATTCAGTAAACCAGGAACACAAATGTTCCACTAATAGCTGTAACGCAAGAGAGGAAAGGGAGAGGGAAACTTGATGAAATTGCAATCACTAGGAAAGAGGTCGTGAACAAACTGATGGAGCTGCAGGCAGGCACGTCTCAGGGTCCTCAGGAACATCATCCTCGGAGCTTAGAAGTGGTGACTAATGAGCTAGTAGATGCGTTGGTGTTAAAATTATAATATTCCCTAGTTTCTGGAAACGTTCCATTCCACTGGGAGCACGAAAAAAACCTCAATATTCAAGAAGGAAGGGACATGGAAAACAGGAAACTATGGGCCAGTTAGCTTGACATCTGCCATGCGGACGGAGTTAGAAACGATCAGGCAGGAGGTTATAGCTGGGCAATTAGATTAGATCCATGGTATTTTGAAAGGGAAATTTTGTTTAACCATTTAATTGGAGTTTCTTGAATGATTAACGTGCGTTGTGGATAAAGGGGTGCTTTTGCATGTGCTGTATTTCGGATTCTCGGAAGACATTTAATAAGATGCCGAATCAAAGTTTATTTTAGATGGAAAATGCTCGTGGCCTATGGGTTAACTTATTAGCATGGATAAAAGATTGGTTAGCTGGCAGATAACACAGACGATAACAGAGAGTGTAATGTGGGATAATGGGAAGTTTTCACTTCGGCAGGGACAATGAAAATAAAACTGGGTGATACTTAACCTGAGAAAGGCTGCAGGATTCCGAACTGCACAGGTTTCAAGCTGGTCAAGTGCATGAGTCGGAAAAAGTGGCCATGCAGGTAGAGCATGTAATTCAGAAGGGTAAGGAAATGCTATTCTTTTTTTGTGAGGGTAATTGAACATAAAAGTAAGGATGTTATGCTTCATTTAAACAGATAATTGGTGAAATCTGGAATATGATGTATGCTTTGAATTTCCATTTTTATGGAATGATCTGAATGATTGGAGGTGCTTCAGAGAAGGGTCACTTGGTTGTCACCGGGAATGAATTGGATGTTTTGTGAGGAAAGGTTGGGAAGATCGGACTTGCCTGCACAGCATTTTACAGGAGGGAGGGGTGAAATAATTGAAGTGTATGGGAACCTGAAAGCTTTTGACAAGGCGGTTGGAAACCATCTTTCATGTTTTGGGTGAGCCCTGAATTAGGAGGCATTTATTTATTTAATTTTTAAAAATGGTTGGTCCTTTTAGGACACAGTTTATGAGTTTGTGTTTGTTTTTTGTTTGTTTCTCCTCGAGGTTTATCTGACTTTGGAACTCTCTGCATTAGAAGGCGGTGGAGGATCGATCAGTGAATCCTGTTAAGGTGGAGGTCAATATATTATTGCAAGGAAAATGAATCTAAGCTTATGGGGTTGGTTGGAAATTATCGATGGGCCAAATAGCCTACTCTGCTCATATCTTCTGTGTTCGTATGTTCGTAATCGTGACGGCATGGACGAATTTGATCACAACAATATAAACTTTCATTTTTAGTTGTTGCCAGAGCGAAAGCGTTCATTGAGCACAAGGTGGGTGGATGAATGAGGTTTCTTGAGAGTTCGGATATAGGCAGCAGTGTTTGAGATGAGTTTTGATCATACAGATTTGTAACTAGGTGCTGCCAGGAAAATAATTAGAAAAGTTGAGCCTGGATTTCCCAAAAGGACAGGTGAGGCCTTGAGCAGCAGATCATCTGGAGTATATGTTCTGATATAATGTTGGGGATCGAGTGAAAAGCACTGGGTGAGTGTGATGATATGGAGGCCCATGTCAATCAGGGTCAAGTAGATCGCAGATGTTCCGACCTGTCTGGTTCAGCATCAGATAATGGCCAGACACTGGTTCAGGAACCGTTATTGCTGAGAAATGTGGAAAATATCTGGCATCTTCCCAATCTTGAGCATCACGGACCGTTATGCAATGAATCATGGATTTCATGCATAGCGTCTGGGTATAATGGTTAAACAGGAAGTGCGCCAAAGCAATGATGAGAGAGTGAGCTATCGAGATCATCAGTAAGTTAAGAATGGGTTGTGGAGTTAAAAACTGAACGCAGAGATTCAGAAAAAAAAATACAAAACAGGGCAGATTAAATGGCTACAAGAGTGACAGCGTCAAAGATCGTTCATAAAATTGCTTACTGAGTAGAGTTTCTTACTGGGGCACAAACAATAGCCATGATACCTAAGATTTATGTTAAACCACTAGTCCGAAATGGATCCGTTTGGATTAGGTGTCGACTAATCACCTGCGGAAATAAGGTTCAAAATGTAAGATAATCCAGAGGGTGAGATGAACATTCAACTCTAGTGTTCCCAGATCGACTGCATTGTGGTAACATTCGAAACAATTGATCTCGGATTCAGATCCTTTTTTGCAAATCGATTATTCTCAGATTCAAATGCATTGTTGCATTATTTCATTCTGTTGTTCTCAGATTCAAATCCATTGTTGTAACATCCTAATCTATTGTTCTCAGATTCAGATCTGTACAGGCAAACTGGGTAAATGTTGCTAGAAAATGGAAATCCAACGGCAAAGTGTAGTCTCATTGACTCCCGCGGAATACAGCGGCAGGCCTGTTTTCCTCAGTATAGTGGTGAGTATCCCCACCTTCCACACGGGAGACCGGGGTAAAATTCACCGACGGGGTGAAAAGTCTTTGTTTGAATTGTGCGCTGCGGAAGACGCGCTCACGCTTTTGATTAGCAAATCTATTTTCATTCCCGCATGATGATCGACCTAAAGAGCACCTCCTCATCAATTAGGACAGAAGGCAGATTTGCAAATATACATCATGGGTAAAATTCTGGAAGGATCATGATATCAAAATCCCCTGTGGGCAACGGCCCTTCAATCCATCATGCTGCCGGCTTCCATCTTGTAGACGTCGCAAAGTTTACCCAAAATAACACAGCCCAATGTTTACCCAGGCCGCTTTAAATTAAAAAAAAACATGCTTTAGAATAGACAACGGCACAAGTCGTACCAGACTTTACGATAACCGACGAGGTCAACGTAATTCACATCCCGACCACGATTGAGCATCCAGGGCGAACTGACGACAACAGGTTCCAGGCAGGATCACAGCTCCACGTCGCCTGTACCCGAAGCTGTTGAAGCCTGAAGTAAGGTTGAGATGGTCAGAGTGCCAACTGAAATGTACGCAATGCGTTTCGGTGAGGTTCAAATTGGCAAACTCAGTAAAGAAGGAACATTTGAAGGCAGGTAAATTTCCATTACCCACTCCACCCTTCTTTCGCGTTATTCCTGTTTTTTTACATTACTTATGGTATGTGAACACTTCCCTTCAGCAAATAAAAATTCAAGCCAAAGGAAATAACAACCTTGCATGCAATCGCCTCAAAAGGCCAAGCTCATCATGAGTATAAACAAAGTTTCGCCAAGAATCCCCTGTTTCTCTCAACAAAGCATCAAATCTTTGCCACCTGTTAACTCGCCCTACTTCAACTAAAGTTCTGACTGCCAACTGAGCCTGGATTTTGAAAGCCGCTCAATAAACTCTTCAGAACACGCTGTGCTTGTAGGTGAGGTAAACTGTTCGATTTAAGCTTTGCCAGCAGCCCGTGTCATGCATGGCCTGTTCCTCCCAACTAAGAGGTTCTGTCCCAGGTGTCACGCCCAGATTTCGAAAATGTCCGCTGCAGAGAAACTCGGTCAATGTTCATGGAAACCCAAATTGTTGAAAAAACTCAGCGGGCCTGAAAGCATCTATGGGAAGAAAGATAGTGTTTACTTTACGAGTCTGTGCGGCACTTCTTAAAAACGATCATTTGTAAACATTGTTCGGACGTGTTTGCATAAGTTGCCGTACGCAGGCTATCCTCGCCGCATTTCTGCACTCCTCTTTAGGCAGTTAACATCCAGTCTGAAATGAAAACTGCCTTGTGGAAATCCTATCCAATAGTATCGTAAACGAGTGCATCAAAAACAGGTTTTCCCCATGTAGCCTCTGCTCCCCTGACGTCATCACCCTCTGCTGGTCCTCACTTCTGCAACTACAGGTTTCAAGAATTTCCTGATTTTTAAAGCTTCGATCGAGCGCCTTGTTTTGTTTCTGCGCTGAACGCTGACCATGAGAATTCAAGCTTATTGTTATCCATTTTGCATGGCGACACTTCCGTACATGGATCCTGCCGCTGCACTAATCCTTTATGTCTGAAGAGGGACCAAGAAGGACTTAAAATCCAGAGAGCCACGGCCTGTGATTTGGAAACGTTGCATCTGACAAGTTTGCTTATATTGCTGAGTGTAAATGAATAAAGAAACGTCTTTCTTTACCGGTTACATTTGATGTTTTGTATCCGACACTATGACATGGTTTGTGTGGATTATGGAAATAGAGCAGGGAATTTGGCTGCAGGAGATAGGCGTCTGAAGCAGTTGGCCAACTTGAATTCCTTGCGATTTTTTTGCGAGAATTTGCGAGTGACAAAATGAGGGAAACAGTCGAGGAAGAAGCATCTTTGCTTCTGTACAACCGGCAAAACTTTGGCCATGTAGCGATTGTCAAGAAAGAAGATGCCTCCCGTTTAAACCAATGGAAGGTAAATGTCTGCATTGTGCTGTCAAACTGTGTAACCATTGCTTCAAAATGAAAATCACACGGCAAACTCACTGGCTCCCTTGGAAAGCAGGAGCAGGCCTCTCCTCGTTAGTATAGTGATGAGTATCCTCGCCTGTCACGCGGGAGACGGGGGCTCGGTTCCCTGACGGGGAGACAAATCCTTGTTTGATTAGTGTGAGGTGGAACGCGTGCTCAAACTTTTGATTCGCAAACAGGTTTTCATTTCCACAAGGTGATCGACTGAAAGGGCATCTACACAGCAAATCGGACAGAAGGCAGAATGGCAAAAATGCACCATGAGCAAATTTTCTGGACAGTTCTGGTTCTCAATATCACCTGTGATCAATGGCTATTTCCACCATCATTCTGTCTTCTTCCACCATGTCAGCGTCGAAACGTTATCCCAAAATATCGCATCTCCATGTGTATCCAGGGCACTTTCCGAAAAATTCAAACGTAAGAGATGACGATGGCACAAGATTCAAAATATTTTGCGATAATCGCTGAGGCCGACGTACTTCACATCCTGTCCACGATTGAGCATCCAGGGCTAAATGACGACGACAGCTTCCAGGCAGGTTCACAGCTCCACGTCGCCTGTACGCGATGCTGCTAAAGCCTGAAGTAGGCTTGTGATGGCCAGAGTGTCAACTGAAATGTACGAAATGCGTTTCGGTGAGCTCCACACTGGCAAACTCAGTAAACAAATAACATTTGAAGCCCCGTAAATTTCCATTGCTTGCAATAAATAGGAGAAATAATCTCTTAATTCAAGGGGTACTCATTCAATCGTATTCCACCCTTCTTTATCGTCATTCCTGAATTTGTAAGTTACTTATGGTACGTGAGCACTTCCCTTCAGCACGTGAAAAATCAAGTTCAAAAATAGAGCAACATTGCATGCAATCGCCTCAAAAGGCCAAGGTAATCATGCCTAAAATCAAAGGTTCGCAAAAATACTCTGGTTATGTCAGAAACACATCAAATCTTTGCCGCCTGATAACTCGCTCTACTTCAACTGAAGTTCTGACTGCCAAATGAGCCTGGATTTTGAACGCCGCTCTATCACCTCTTCAGAACACGCTGTGCTTAAAGGTGAGATACACTATTCGATTGCAGCATTGGCAGCAGCCCGAGTCATGCATGGCTTGTTCCTGCCAACTAACTGGTTCTGTCGCAAGTGTGTCACGTAGATTTCAAAAATGCCCGCTGGGCTAGAAAAACGGTCAATTTTCAGAGAAACCGAAATTGTTGACAAACTCAGCGGGCCTGAAACCATCCGTGGGAAGAAACAAAGTGTTTACTTTACGAGTCCGTGGGCATTTCTTAAAAAGAATCATTTGTAAACTGTGTTCGGACGTGTTTGCATAAGTTGCCGTACGCAGACTATCCTCACCGCATTTCTGCACTCCTCTTTATGCAGTAAACATCCAGTCTGAAATGATAACAGCCTTGTGGATATCCTATCCAGATGTCTCGTAAACGACTGCATCACAACACGCTTTGCCCATGTAGCCTCTGTTCCCCCGACGACATCACCCTCTGCTGGTCCTCACTTCTGCAACGGCAGGTTTCAATAAATTCCTCATTTTTCACCCTTCGATCGATCGCCTTGTTTTATTTCTGTGCTGAAAGCTGACCATGAGAATTCAAGCTTTTTGTTATCCACTTTGCATGGCGACGCTTTCGTACATGGATCCCGCCGCTGCACGAATCCTTTATATCTGAAGAAGGACCAAGAAGGACTTAAAATCCAAAGAACCACAGCCCGTGATTTGGAATCGTTGCAACTGACAAGTTTGCTTATGTTGCTGAGTGGAAATGAATAAAGAAACGTATTCCTATACCGGTTACATGTGATGTTTTGTATCCGACACGATGACATGGTTTGTGTGGATTATGGAAATAGAGCAGGGAGTGTGGCTGCAGGAGATAGGCGTCTGAAGCAGTTGGCCAACTTGAGTTCCTTGCGATTTTTTTGCGAGAATTTGCGAATGACAAAATGAGGCAAGTAGCCGAGGAAGAAGCATATTTTCTTCTGTACAACGGGCAAAACTGTGACCATGTAGCGATTGTCCAGAAAGAAGATGCCTCCAGTTTAAACCAATGGTAGGTAAATATCTGCATTGTGCAGTCAAACTGTGTAACCATTGCTTCAAAATGGATATGCCACGGCAAATTGGTAACTCACTGGCTCCCTTGGAAAGCAGGAGCAGGCCTCTCCTCGTTAGTTTAGTGATGAGTATCCCCGCCTGTCACGCCGGAGACCGGGGTTTAATTCCCCGACGGGGAGACAAATCCTTGTTTGATTAGTACTGGGTGGAACGCGCGCTTAAAATTTTGATTCGCAAACAGGTTTTCATTTCCACAAGGTGATCGACTGAAAGGGCATCTACACAGCAAATCGGACAGAAGGCAGAATGGCAAAAATACACCATGAGCAGATTTTCTTGACAGTTCTGGTTGTCAATATCACCTGTGATCAACGGCCAATTCCGCCATCATTCTGTCTTCTTCGACCTTGTGAGCGTCGAAACGTTTTCCCAAAATAACTCATCTCCATCTGTATCCAGGGCACTTTACTTAAAAAAAAACAAACGTTAGAGACGACGATGGCACAAGCTTCAAAAGATTTTGCGATAATCGCTGATACCGACGAACTTCACATCCCGCCCACGATTGAGCTTCCAGGGCTAACTGACGACGACACCTTCCAGGCAGGTTCACAGCTCCACGTCGCCTGTACCCGATGCTGCTAAAGCCTGAAGTAGGCTTGTGATGGCCAGAGTCTCAACCGAAATGTACGCAATGCGTTTCGGTGAGCTCCAAACTGGCAAACTCAATAAAGAAATAACATTTGAAGGCACAAAAATTTCCATTACTTGCAATAATATGAAAAATAACATCTTACTTCAAGAGGTACAAATTTAATCGCATTCCAACCTTCTTTATCGTCATTCCTGAATTTGTACGTTACATATGGTCAGTGAGCGCTTCCCTTCAGCACGTGAAACATCAAGTTCAAAAATAGAGCAACATTGCATGCAGTCGCCTCAAAAGGCCAAGGTAATCATGCGTAAAATCAATGGTTCGCAAAAATGCTCTGGTTATGTCAGCAACACATCAAACCTTTGCAGCCAGATAACTCACTCTTCTTCAACTAAAGTTCTGACTGCCAAATGAGCCTGGATTTTGAACGCCGCTCTTTCACCTCTTCAGAACACGCTGCACTTAATGGTGAGATATACTATTGGATTTCAGCTTTGCCAGCAGCCCTTGTCATGCATGGCTTGTTCCTCACAACTAAGAGGTTCTGTCTCAAGTGTGACGCGCAGATGTCAAAAATGCCCGCTGGGCTAGAAAACCGGTCAATTTTCACACAAACCCAAATTGTTGGAAAAACTCAGCGGGCCTGAAACCATCCGTGGGAAGAAAGACAGTGTTTTCTTTACTAGTCCGTGGGCACTTCTTAAACACGATCATTTGTAAACATTGTTCGGAGGTGTTTGCATAAGTTGCCGTACGCAGGCTGTACTCACCGCATTTCTGCACTGCTCCTTAGGCAGTTAACATCCAGTCTGAAATGAAAACAGCCTTGTGGATATCCTATCCAATAGTCTCGTAAACGACTGCATCAAAACACGCTTTCCCCATGTAGCCTCTGCTTTCCTGACCTCATCACACTCTGCTGGTCTTCACTTCTGCAACTACAGGTTTCAAGAAATTCTTGATTTTTAACCCTTCGATCGAGCTTCTTGTTTTATTTCTGTGCTGTAAGCTGACCATGAGAATTCAAGCTTTATGTTATTCATTTTGCATGGCGCCGCTTTCGTACATGGATCCTGCCGCTGCAACAATCCTTTATCTCTGCAGAGGGACCAAGAAGGACTTAAAATCCAGAGAGCCACAGCCCTTGATTTGGAAACGTTGCATCTGACAAGTTTGCTTGTGTTGCTGAGTGTAAATGAATAAAGAAACGTCTTCCTATACCGGTTACATGTGATGTTTTGTATCCGACTCTATGACATGGTTTGTGTGGATTATGGAAATAGAGCAGGGAGTTTGGCTGCAGGAGATAGGCGTCTGAAGCACTTGGCCAACTTGAGTTCCTTGCGATTTTTTTGCGAGTGACAAAATGAGGGAAATAGCCGAGGAAGAAGCATCTTTGCTTCTGTACAACGGGCAAAGCTGAGGCCATGTAGCGATTTTCAAGACAGAAGATGCCTCCCGTTTAAGCCAATGGAAGGTAAATATCTGCATTGTGCAGTCAAACTGTGTAACCATTGCTTCAAAATGACAATCACACGGTAAATTGGAAACTCACTGGCTCCCTTGGAAAGCAGGAGCAGGCCTCTCCTACTTAGTATAGTGATGAGTATCCCTGCCTGTCACGCGGGAGACCGGGGTTTAATTCCCCGACGGGGAGACAAATACTTGTTTGATTAGTATGAGGTGGAACGCGTGCTCAAACTTTTGATTCGCAAACAGGTTTTCATTTCCACAAGGTGATCGACTGAAAGGGCATCTACACAGCAAATCGGACAGAAACAGAATGGCAAAAATGCACCATGAGCAAATTTTCTGGACAGTTCTGGTTTTCAATATCACCTGTGATCAACGGCCCTTTTCGCCATCATTCTGTCTTCTTCCACCTTGTGAGCGTCGAAATGTTTTCCCAAAATAACTCATCCCCATGTGTATCCAGGGCACTTTACTAAAAAAACAAACGTTAGAGACGAAGACGGCAGAACCTTCAAAAGATAATCGGCAATCGCTGAGGCCGAGGAACTTCACATCCCGCCCACGGTTGAGCATCCAGGGCTAAATGACGACGACTGTCGCGGAAATTGGAGCGAACACTCAGGCCCAGGAGGTTTGTCTCGGAAGCCTTTATTTAATCGTGATATCACGGAGAGCCCAGTTGCATACAAGGGAGCTAGCTGACACTCTGAGGAAGCATCAGAGTACACACATAGTTATTGTAAAAGTCGTACATATCAAAGAGCATGAAGGTGATAAACCTGCCTAACCTTCAATAATGAATTTCATTGAGAATCATTATATTTGACATGCAACACACAATTATTCTATTCTAGTTTATGACTACACAGGATATTAGGAGGAGTCCATCTTGTGATAAAAAGTGAGACAGAGAATAGATAACCATGCTTGACATATTCCTTCGTGCTGGGGGGTGCACATTCGAGAGAACAGATAACCATTGCTTGATCGTGTCTTTGTGTTGAGGGCAGACATCCTAGCCTTGCCTCAAGGATTCTAGGAAATTTGTTTATGATACTCCTTTTCTCCTTTCCTGCTCAATTAGCTGGCAGCTGCAGGTGTGCCTGCTAGAACAAAAGAGGGAACTGTGCTGTAGTATTCCACTATGATTTTAACCGTTTAACCCTTAGTTTTCTTGTAGATGTATTTAATTCTTCCACCATCCCTCCTTGTTAATCTTTTAGATTAATACGAATGATGAATATTATCTTCATCATCATAAGGGGGCTCATAACCATAAGGAAAAGGCCGATCCCTGGCAGGGTAAACTTTTTCTCCCCACCATTGGGTTTCGCTGGGGCCAGTGCGTATCAATTGAGGAACGATTGGTGCTCCTCCTAATCCAGGGGTGCCTCTATTCATAGCTCCATTGACACATTGGACACAGCAAATCCTCAAAGTAGCACATGCACAACACCCTATTACACCTATTAAAACTAACCCAATTAAAACATACAGCAGCCAACTTCCCCGACCGGAGAACCACCCCATTACTGTAGCCCACCAGGAATCCTTGTTATAAAAATTGCTCAATCTTTCCCCAGCTTTCTTTATTTCTTGCACTTTATCCATAACATGCTGTCCCAGGTTAGTAATATTCTTGGAAACATCAGGCACATAAGTGCAGCATTCTGAATCTATCATGGCACAAGTGCAACCCTTTTCAGCTAGAAGGAAATCAAGGGCCATTCTATTTTGCAGAGCTGTCAGTCGTAGAGCTATCATTTCAGTAGTGATGGCTGAAACCTGTTCCTGTGTCTCAATTAAAGTGTCAGTTGTTGAATTAGCAAACTTTTCAAGTGCAGCTGCTAGGTTAATAACCTCTCGGGAGTTACGATCTGTCCCGTAAGAGGGGAAGACAATCATCCATAATCGATCGGCTTCCGAGATGTCACGGCAATGCAGACGCAGATGCGGGTTAATATCTACTCTACTTATATAACGGAGGTATGGATTCAAATATGCTAGGTAGCAGCAACCACTCCAGGTGGGAGTGGTAGCGCCTTTGCCCAAATTATCGGCATCTTGATTAAAAAAGGAAGATAATTGCGGCATCCCAGGCAACCAGGGATATGCTTTTTCTCCACAAACCCAGCAAGTACCGTTTAGAGGATTTTGAGGGTCATAACTACCAGGGCTGGTAAATATGGTGGTTTGACAACTACTGTTTCCCAGGTTCTAGGTACCGGTTGCAAGGATCGAACACCAACAGGTTGCATTCATCGGTTCCGCAGGGGGCCTGATTTTTATCCCATGATTTCTGTAGTTCCACCCCTTAGCAGGTGGAGAGCGACGGAACCATCACCTAAATATATTGTGTTCTGCATCATCTGACTGGATATGGAAGATTGTGAGATCCTTTATTTCTTCCTCAGTCAGGGGTTTTGCTTGATAGGTGCTTGACTCACGTCCATGGTAGGGAATCTGGGCACATATCCAACAGGCGTCCTGTCCTACTTGTCCAGTATAGGTGCGGCATAAAGACAAAAATGTGTTGGGGTTGGAATCCTGTGAGTACACTCCATAACAAGCACCAAAAGGATAACATATAGCAAAAAGCAGTATCTGATACATAATGCAAGTTAATACACTATTAGCAATGGTTATAGGACTGCTGGACAATGTTTCTTGCAACGAGTGGCGTGGATCCAATCTCCCTTCCCTTTTAACATCAGGGCCGTTCGAGTTGTCAGCAGTACCAGATAGGGTCCTTTCCTCCTAGGAGAAAGAATATCTTTGTTTATTTTTTTTTACATACACTTGATCACCCGGCTGAAAGGTGTGTATAGGTGTATCTCCCACGGTTGCCTGAGCCTGCCTGACCCTCTCATGTAGTTCAGCTGCTGTTTTACAAATTGCCTGGGCGTAAGCCAGGGACTGTTCATCATTCCAAATTAAGGCTAATTTCTCAGCACATACAGGAGGTTGGGCTGCGGTCGTCATGGGGCGTCCCATGAGGGCTTCATGGGGTGTTATTCCAGTAAATCTATTCTTTCGGTTTCGCATAGCGAAGACCACTACTGGGAGCGCTTCGGGCCACTAAAGATTAGTATCCTGACAAACCTAAGATAAGGTGTTCTTTAGTTCCCCATTTACCCTTTCAACTTTTCCTGAGGACTGTGGCTGGTAAGGAATATGCTACTTCCACTGAAAACCCATGATCTGCACTAAATCCTTCACTGTTTTCCCAGTGAAGTGAGTCCCTCGATCACTGTTCAATCCCATAGGTAATCCGTGCCTAGGTATCAGTTCTTTCCACAATATTCTCACTACTGTTTCCGCATCATCCCTTCGTGTAGGGTAGGCTTCAACCCATCGGGTCAACATATCTACTATTACCAATAAGTACTTATACCCTGAGGCCGGGGGCATATGTACAAAATCAATTTGCAAGTTTTCAAAAGGCATTTTAGGCATTGCTGCTGCTGTCCCTTTATTATTCTGCTGTCAAATCAGGCAAGATAGTGTGATTTTTTTGTATCGTTGGAGTGATACCAGGTGCAGACCATTGTTGGTTTATTGCATGATGCATCCCCTCTTTACCCATGTGTGCCTGTGCTTGCACTAGGCGACACAGGGACAAAAACAGACTTTGAGCACAAAACAGTCGACCATCCGAATGGAACTAAAAAACGTTTTTATAACAGCATTGTGCCTTTTCCAATGCCCGTGTTTCCTGCTTAGTACAGTTTTGTTGGGTTGCCTGCAACTCGGCAGAATCCAGAGCAGGAAGGGGGGCGCGATTTGGAAGACGGAGCGCTTGCAAAAGAGGGGTCTGCGCAGCTGCGACTTCTTTAGCTGCTTGGTCAGCGCGAGCATTCCCTACAGAGACATCATCAGACAGTTTTGTGTGTGCTTCACATTTAATGACCGCTAGACGTTTAGGCAATTGACTCTCATCTAGGAGGTTTTTGCACGCGCTGGGAATGCTTAATAGACCCACCTGCTGACGTAATAAAACCCCGATTTTTCCATATTTGACCGAAATCATGGACGACGCCAAAGGCATATCGGGAATCTGTGTAACTATTGGCTGCTCGATCTCTAGCCAGGATACAAGCTCTGGTTAGGGCAAACAGTTCTGCTGCCTGTGCTGAAGTGCCAGGGGGTAATGCGTAAGCTTCCACGATGTGGTGTTGGCTCACAACAGCGTAACAGGCGCGGAGCAAGTAGTCTCTAGGACGATGAGAGGAGCCGTCGGTGTAAAAAGTAACGTCTGGGTCCTGAAGAGGATCCATCTGCAAATCCATTCTAGGAGAAGTGGATTGCTCGACCATGGCAACACAGTCATGCTCCACCTCTTCAGGGGACTCGGGAACAAAAGTGGCGTGGTTCATGGCCGGCGATCGGCGATAGGTGTAGTTGGGGTGCGATAATAAAATAATTTCATACCCCGTTCGTCGTGAGGCAGTAAAATGTTGTGTAGCAGCAAAATTTAGTAGCAGCATAACGGAATGGGGCACCCGTACCTCACAAGGGTGATCAAGGACTAACGGCAACGACTTTTCAACCATTGTGGCCGCGGTGGCAACAGCACAGATACACGCAGGCATCCCCATCACCACAGCGGGAAGAGCCATAGAATAATAAGCGGTCGGTCGCCTTCCTCCATTATGGACTTGAGTAAGAACTCCGGTGGCGAATCCCTTCTTTTCACAAGCGTGTAACTGAAAGGGACGCTCATAGTTTGGTAACCCCAGAGCCGGGGCTGTGGTTACAGCTGCTTTGAGAGCTTTAAACGCTGCCTCCTGTATTGAGGTCCACCGGCCAATCGCAGGCGCTTCCTTCATCGTAGCTGCACGGAGCACAGGATCATGTAGACGGTAATTGGGAATCCACTGTCTGCAGTAGCCCACTATACCTAGGAAGGAAAGAATCTCTTTCTTTGTTTTAGGGGCAGGTATCCGCAGGATGGCTTGTACTCGTTCGGGTCCGATCTGCCGAGTCCCTGTTTCTTAAGTGAATCCCAGGTACTGTACTAGTGGCTGGCAGAACTGCAGTTTACTTCTAGATACTCTATGGCCTCTCGTTGCTAGGAATCGAAGTAAAGTTACTGAGTCTTTCACACAGTCAGTCAGTGTGGGTGAGGCCACTAAAATATCAACGGCATTCTGTATAAGTGTGGAGTTCCCATTTAAATAACATTCGTCCAAGTCCCGTTTTGCTGCAGCAGCGTATACAGCAGGTCTTTCACCCTCGTCCAGGTATATTGTTGCCCTTTATAAGTAAAAGCGAACAAATATTGACTGTCGGGATGGAGGGGGATAGAATAGAAAGCGGAGCATAGGTATATCACGGTATAAGCCACGGCGGTAGTCTTGATAGAGGACAGGATTACATTTACATCGGGTACTACCGGTGCTATGGGGACCACAATGCTATTTACGGCTCGCAAGTCCTGTACAAAACGCCATTCGTTTGGACGTCCAATTTTAGGTATCGGTAATATGGGTGTGTTACAGGGGCTAATGGTGGGTTTAAGAACCCCTTGTTGGAGCAGAGCATTTACGATAGAAGCTATGGCTGCCTCAGCGTCAGGGGTTAACCGGTACTGCCGAACGCAGGACAGGACAGCAATTTTCCGCAGCTTAACACAATGATCTGGGGCGGAGAGCACTCGTCCGACATGATTTTTATGCAACGCCCACAGACCACCCTCAACTACATCAAATGCATAGGGACCGACAAAGTCAGATTGCTCGGGGGGCTGCTGTCGTTGAAATTTGGCTGGGGGGTCAATTACTTTACAGGAGACCCCGGAAATCCCTGGGAGATAGATCCTACCCTCAACAGATCCGAACCATTCCACTGATCCATTGCACACAGAGGTAGGGGTCTGTTGAAGTCTTTTTATCATGGGACCTATATGGTGTGACCGAAAGGGGGGCCGAATAACTCGGGTCAGATGAGGCACAGACTCAGAGTCTGCTTGAAACAGAGGCTGCTGCTCCATTGTCAATGTACCGGTCCGCCCAAGCCCACCTCGCCCAAGTAAAGGTAAGGATCAGGGCAGATGGGAGTAACGGTTCCTATGAGAGTGCTGACCGTTTGATGATATGCGGGGTTATCTTTCACTGTATACCCTGCGGTACAATGGAGACGAGAGTACTTCAGCACTACCTGTAACCAGCTTTTTAGGGTTTTAACAGGCGGCGCGCTAGCTAATCTATCAAGTTCCTGCCACAATCGGCCCATCCCTGCCATGTAAGGATTATCTTCAAGTTGCCAGCAGTATAGAATTGGTTCAGACTTAGTCTCAGGGGCGTCGTCAGGGGCAAGGCGAAGGGACGTTAACTGGTGAGTTAAGGCACTTCCAAGTACATGCCTTGTGGCGTGCAGTAAATAGTGGCCCCTAATTTACAGAGTTTGGCGTCCCAGCAAGGGTAAAGGAGTGGTTTTAGAAACTATCATAATCTCTTCCACATGGTTGTGTTCCAGTGACAAGGCAACCGGCTTAGATAAAGATTCCCACAGGGGAACGCCTGCCACTCCTACGGTTACTACCTTATTCCAACTAAGGGGTAATCCCAGGGAGGGAGGTCCAGAGGAAAGGGTAGCGCCAGTGTCCACAAAGGCTCGTAAATGTGTGTCTCCTATTCTAAGGGTTGCCATAGGTTGCGCTTCCGTGTCTTGGGAAAGTGATATAACTGCTCCCTGTACCATAGCCTCCCCTGGGCCCCCCTATTCTTGGGGAAAAGGGTTATTGTAATTAAAGGGGGGAATCGCCACATTCAGCTGGCCATGGGACCGAACAGGTTTCCTAGGGGGACCCGATTGACATTCTCTAGCCCAGTGTCCCCTCTTTCCGCACTTGCGACAAGTGTCAAGGGATTTATCTCTTCTCTGGCTTCTTACGTTCCCTTACGTTTATTCTGATTCTGACGAAAAAGTTGCGTTCTCTGCTGTTTGGAGCCCTCTCCGTTGTTAACAAATAATCCCTCTCGGTCCATATTAACCAAAGCAGTGGTTATTTCAGTCCATTTCAAAGTTTACCAATTTAAGTTTCACATTTTGAATGACTGGCCATGTTGGGGCAGCATGCAATTCAGCAGTGTTTGTATGGCTAAGGGTCCGTTGCCTTCCAGGGGAACGCACGCGTGTTCCTCCCAATTATTACAGAATCGGGCCAAAAAATCAGGGGTACTTTCCTCTTTCCTTTGCAGGCTCCGAGTTACTTCCCCCATGTCCCCGCGTCTTTACGCTGCTGCCATAATAATAGTTTTGCCCTTGTCTTGCAGCCAATGTTTTAAACTTTCATTCCCAGCCCCTGCTTGCTCATCGTCTTTCCGCCAGTCCTCGTTCTCCCCAGGTGGCACCGGAATGGTATTTTTTAAAGAGGCCCAGGAGCTACGATGAGCAAATAAGGCTCGCAAATCGCCCGGAAGGGGCTGGTAAATTTCAACCATCTGCTCCAGCCAATTTAAAAACGCAGCTGGGCATTTTATAGGATTGGGCGCTTCAACTATCATAGTTCGAGCTTCCGCTGGAGTCCAGGGTTTGAGTATAGCCGGGTCACCAATCATTATTTTCGGGTTCTGAAGTACATGAGAGATAGTCTCAGCCGCTACCTTCCTAGAAGGATTTCTTGTGAACCTCAATGGAGGTTCGCCATTGCTCTGACTACCGACGCCAGATTCCCTTGTGTGGGGGCCGAGATCAGGTTGGGTACTGTCCGGGACATCATTTGATGGTCCCGCTTCTGCTCCCTCCCACAAACCGGCAGCGGCAGCCGCGGAAGCCCCATTGGATTGTCTCCAAGCCGCGGCTATTTCTATGAGTTCGTCCGTTAGTGGGTCGGGAAGGGGATGCCAGTGAGGGTTGCCAGATGCCGGGAGTCTTGGATACAAGGTATCAGGTCCCATTGGGTCGGTGCCGAGGGGATATGGTGGAGGGGCAAATGCTGCAGCTGGAAGTGCATCTATCAGCTTTTCACTACCTTCAAGTCTGATTTTCCTTTTTATTCCTTACTTTGTGGGGTTGGTGGCATTTCGCCACCTCCATCCATTTACTAAAACAACCCATCATATAGTCCAAATCCCAGTTGGGATCTCCAGCTTAATTAGCTACCCCATCCCACCAGGCCTGGATAAGGGGTATTTTAAAACTTCCCCCATACGGCCATTCTCCCCGCGTCCACCCGTACAGGTCGCTGCTAAAAGGCACCGCATACCGATCATCGCCCGTTTCTCGTATTATAACGTTGGCTGGCGACCCCGGAGGGACCAGCGCATCTCCTACCTACTGACGAGCTTTGGTTACCATTATCCTTCGTTTTTCCGTTTTCTTACCCATCTTTAAGGGTCCCGCTTTCAGTTCAGGTTTCGGTTTGTTCTTAGTACTTTCAGAGGTAGGGGGAGTGCAGAGCCCGCTCTGCTGCTGAGACCTCCCATTTATCTGAAAAGGAAGCACAATTAGCAGCGCGGCGCGTTTCCTACCCTATGCGCTCACCGGTGTTTTATGAATTCCTTAACAAGTCCTCCGATTCTTTGGGTCACTTAAGTCTCTTTGGTCGGTAGCTACCCTTTTACTCACCGTCCCCTTCTCAGCTGGGACGCTGATTCACTGCAATCCCCTTTTCAGCTAGGATGCAGTTCGCACTCTCCCTAACTTAGGAGAGGTATTCCTCTCTTTTTGCCGCGAGGGTTCTTTTTTTTTAGAGATCCGACGGCCCAAGATTTCAATCAACTCTTCAACTTAAGAGGCTACTGGACTTCAGTCGGATCCCATCCTCATCGATAATTTGTCGCTGAAATCGGAGTGAACACTGAGTTCCAGGAGGTTTGTCTCGGAAGCCTTTATTAATCGTGATATCACGGAGAGCCCAGTAGCATACAATGGAGCTAGCTGACACTCTGAGGAAGCATCAGAGTACACACATAGTTATAGTAAAAGTCCTACATATCAAAGAGCTTGAAGGTGATAAAACTGCCTAACTTTCAATAATCAATTACTTTGAGAATCGTTATCTTTGGCATGCAACACATAATTAGTCTATTCTAGTTTATGTCTGCACAGGATATTTGGGGGAGTCCATCTGGTGATAAAATGTGAGAAAGAGAATAGATTACCATGCTTGACGTTATCTTTAGTGCTAGGGGGTGGACACTCTAGAGAACAGATGACCATTGCTTGATCCTGCCTCTTTGTGTTGGGGGCAGACATCCTAGCCTTGTCTCAAGGATTCTAGGAGGCTCTTTTATGATAGTCATTTTCTCCTTTCCTGCTCAATTAGCTGGCAGCTGCAGGTGTGCCTGCTAGAACAAAAGAGCGAACTGTGCTGTAGTATTCCACTGTGGTTTTAACCGTTTAACCCTTAGTTGCCCTATAGATGTATTTCATTCTTCCACAGTAAGTCACTCTTTCCTTCACTCATAACACGCACTCACAAATCCATCACTAATGCACAGGGCCCTCATTCACTGCCAGTGCAAGGGACCGCAACATTGACTCTTCCACACACGCTGTTATTGTCCTTATCCCACCCACTGGGCCACTCACCACCCACAAATGTAAGACGCACTTGTCATCTGGCCCGGCAGGAATCGTGATACAGCCTCACATCTCTGTCCATGATGGAGAAACTGGATCACAACAGGGGGGCTAGTTCCCAGACAGGAACGGCTTGCTAGACATCAACATTCTGACAGAATTGGAAAACAGAGTCATCCATCTGCCCAGATATAAGTGGGACCACTCATGTGCTAACGATGAGGTCATTAATGATCTACCAAGTGAGGATCCAGCGGTGCAGCATTCATCAGCCAACACTTCCGTGTGTGATGCGTCCTCTATCATATGCCGCTATCATACACTGATTATTTCCCCTTGATTTCACAGGTACACCTGACAAACAGCCGACAGATTGCATGATCCAGTGCCCCCAAACAAGCTCCGATGAAAAGTCAGAAGAGGAATCTGGAGGCAACCTGCCTAAAGTGCCCTCAGAGCGCTCACCCACGCCCTCTACCAGCGGAGAGAACACGCCTCCGTGGGACGTGGCTTTAGAGGAGCCACGGGATCATAATCTGGTGATCACCTGCCCACTCCACAGCAGGTGGAGGTACGGATTTCCCAGCTCCCAGCACACGAATGTATTCTGTGTGCCAGAAAGTTGCTGAATATGACTCAGATGTTGAGCACCTGGACCTGGTCATCTCTCAGACGCTGCAGCACTAAAACCAAGCCAGCCAACATCAGAAAGTGATGTCGGCTGCACTCCTCAAATCATAATGCATGATGGAGGAGACCGTCCATCTTCAGGCTGAGATGGAAGCGCCTGCATTGCAGCATACCGAGCCCAACACTGTCATTATGGCGTTTGCCATGGTGACCTTGGTCCAGGTCATCCACTCATGCACTGCTGCATGGGATTAACTCCTTTGCTACTGCCATAGTTGGCCTCCAACAGAACGTACCTAAGATGGATCCTCGGATGCATGATCTCAATCCAGCTGCCGCTTCCACTCACCGAGTCACCCAGGGGCTTCTCGGGCACATATAGGGAGGAAGGTCAGCATGTGCACACTCCGGGGCCATACAACCAATTGAGACAGCGAATAACTGGCCCATGTGGCTTCCCTCTTCCTGTAGCCTACACAGATTCAGCTTCACAGGCCGAGGAGGATGCCACTGCCCCACAGCAGGGCGATGGAAACAGACTGGCGACCAGCAAATTTCGGCCTCTGAGAGGACCCACGCCACAGTCATCACAGGCAGGGCGTCACAGTCAGCAGGCAGCCTTTAACTCCGGTATCCTGCTCCTGATCTTGACTGACCACTCGCTCCTTCCTCCATCTTAAACGGTCTCTAGGCCATCAGGCGTACTGGTAGGTAACCAGGATCCATGATCCTGACATTGTCGTCCTGCACCACGAAAGAGTGCCACACGTGGTAATGATTTTTGGCCCTGTAGTAAAAACCCTTAATGCTTCCCGGAAAGTGCTGGTCACCCGTCGGACTGCCAGAGGAGATTGCTTACCATGGGTGCCGTGTCAACTTGCGGCAAGGGGAACACTGGTACAAACAATGATACTGAAAATGCAAGGAGCTGAGAGCAACTCCAGCAGTGACTACTACATGACCAGTCTTGGCGAAGAGATTATACAACGTGTGCAGTCCAACGGCCGTGCAGTGCAATGAAGTGGTGGCGGATTCGAAGCAAGTGCCGGTTTGTGTGGGGGTCGGCGGGGGGTGGTGGGGGGCGGGGGGCGGGTGCGGGTAAGACATGGAGCGGTTGATGGCACTTTGGAGCCTCTTGGATGTTTGAAAGCGTGGGTAGGATAGGAACCTGAACCAAATCATATCACAGTCGCTGCACCTGATCTGCCTCAGTTGCAGAGACATGGTAACATTTTGCATGTCCCTTTCATGGCTGGCCATTTCCCTCACTTATCCTGCCCTCCACCTCTATTCACCATAAGTCAGATGCAGCAAATTCGACCCCCGCCCCCGCCAACGCAGCATGTTACAGCACCACCGCGCCACGTCAGCAGTCGCCCCCTTTGGCTGGCAGCACATGCCCCAGACAACAACCACCACCCCTCAACAGTCACCTTCCTGGCTGGCCAGCACTTGCCCACAGACACATCCACCCCTCAGCCTTCGCCTGAAGAACCAGGCATCAATTTACCCAGACCTCGGCGCCATTGAGGACTGTAAAGAACAGGCGAGTAGTGGAGAACACTGCTGCTCAATCACCGCAGCTCACCCAAAGTGAAGTTGCGCAGTGCACGTCACCTGGGTGCTATTGTGAAACACATCGTTGTGCTATACTGATGAGATGGACAGGCGATACTGTGGGTTCGATACGCCTGGTGGGATGGCCTTTAAATTACATGCTAATCATTGCAATTAGCTTCCCGTGGACCGATGTTGGAAATCACAGCCCGCTAATGGTGGGCAGGGCAGAAGATCACGACCTGCCTTCATGCCGTCGTGAAGTGGTACCCACCATATTTTCCATGCCCGCCAGATATCACGCCCGCCGCCAGTGGGCTCGGAAGACTACGTCCATAATTTATGATTAATAAATCACTTAGAGAGAGGAGAGGCTGCAGTGGGAGCATTGCATCAAATCACTAGCTAAGGTTTATTTTGGGGTTTGACACGGCTGGTTCAAATACATTAGCCTCACCGAGAGTGTTATAACAACCATTGGAACTGAAAGTCGCTGAGGCGCGATTTGAGGAACACGATGGGATGTTTCTCGACTGCTTCATGGCGAGATCTCAGGCCAAAAAAACGAAGCCATAAAAGGAACTGAAGCAAAAGAATGAATGTAAAGAGAATGGGGATGACATTTCAGTCCATCTACTTTAGTAGAAATGCAACAGGCTGATCGTAAGTTGAGAGAATTTGATAAAACAGCCTATTCAGAGACTTAATCAGAATCAATACCTGAGCGTTATTATTTAAAAAGTGAAGTGCTAATGAGGAAAGGGAGTCCACATCAAATACGTGCCGAGCGGCAATGGGCACTAGTTCCTCAGGTGGACGTTCCATCACGAGTGGCTTACGGTGTTCCAATGGCAGTTCATGTGTGCTTTAGGAAAACACAGGTCAATATGCTGAAACATGTTTTATTGCGCATGGTTTCATAAAGATGTTGTTAATTTCTGTCAGATATGACATACATGCCAAGTCGTGGAGAAACCACAATCAGCAATTAAAGCACACCCTTTATTCGTTCCAATACCAGCTTGTACAGAACCGTTTAGCACATCCTTACCAGATTGCTTTGGACCCCCAGCTGAAACAGAAGTGGGAAACAGTGTATTTCAAAAATTATGGTAGCTCTAACAAAATTTCCAGTGGCAGTGCATTTCTGGAAGACTATGCTGAAAATTGGAGTGGAGAAGCCAGTTATCTTCTTTACATTATATAGGTTGTCTCAGGAAAAACAATCAGATCAAGGCTCAAATTTTATGTCACAGATATTCAAATAAAAAATGAAAAGTTGTTGAAAGGAACAGAAAATATTTTCAGCCTTCAGCGTATTATCCATAATCATAAGGAACTTTAGCAAGATGAACTCAAACTTTAAAGCCCACGATTAAAGTATATTGTCAATGATGTTCCATTTTTGGAATAAAGTCCTTCCATTTGTTTTACTAAGGGATGGCCAGAAGGAGTCCAGAGCATTCAGTGTTTTTTTACCTGATATTTGAGGAAGAGGGGGGAGATCCAGTGAAATTAATTAAAGGAAAAGTTATCAACCAAAGTTCCGAGACTTCATTTTTCACCAACGTGTCAAATAGCTGGGAAAGACTAACCACGGGCTGTGGGTCAGCCAAAAAAAATGTTTAAAAGTAGAAATGCTCCACAAACAATGGAAGCAAGAGCAGATATCAATTCCAAAGCTCCAAGTTCTCTTGCTGGAGGAAATGTGAGTATGGAGACCTTTCGCTAGTAAAAAGAGAAAAGCAAGGTTGACGGGCCTTTACCAAATCACAAAGAAACTCAATTCTGTGAATAATATAGTGAGCACTCCAAGCAGGGGGAAAATCAACTGAGAGTGTCGCGTTAATATGTTAAAGACATATAATGGCAGCAAAGGTAACCAGGGGAGGAAAGCATTTGCTTTAGTGAAAGGACAAAGGGGAGAACTTAAATTCTCAAACTATTTCAAGAATGAACCAGAAATCGGAAATTCTAAACTCGACCCTCCAGTAGTTATATTGAACAGTTCAGAGGTGGTTAAAAGTTAGATAAGTGCATAAGAAATAACAACAGGGGTAGAAGACTCGGTCCCGAGAACCTGCTCCGCCATTCCCAGTGTTTCGATTTCCAGTTACCCATGTAAACCGGATAACCTTTGATTATCCTGCCATATTACGCTAATTTCCAGAAAATAATTTCGAGATGTCTTATGAAAGTTATTACAAACTCATGAAACACAATGTACAGATCAACCAAGGAAAACCCCTTTGGACTTTTATGTTGCAATGTTGGGGATATCACCAAAAAACCAACATGGACTCAGGCTCAATCCAGGGACCTTAATCCAAGCGAGGGAAGCAATTAAGTTTATTATTCGAGGATGACATTATTAAACTGAGTCACAGCACATGGACATCACCTATTCTAAAAGCACCTAAACCAGCTGGGTCACAATGATTGTGTATAGTACATGGCAATGTTAATGCAGTGACATATGCGGATCCATATCTTACTCCACGACTGGAAAACTGTATTGAAAAGATTGGGCAAGCAAATTTCCTGATAAAAAATGATTTATTGTAGGGGCTTTGACAAGTCGCATTGACTTGGCCAAAGAAACACCAGATTTTGTAACCACGAATGGGCTTTTTCAACGTAATGTCATGGCTTTCGGAATGAAGAATGTGAGGAGGATAATCTTAATATAGTGCTGGCTGCACAACATGTGGAAGTCTACTCATCCAACAATTCTGCAGGAATTATTACTTTATAACGACCAGAATCCATTATCCTTCCTAGAAGCTGATACTATTTTGGTGGAGTTTAAGGGCCCTCAATTACCACTTAAAACTCAGCCATGGCGCTGGAAGTTACAATGTAACAGCAGATGCTTTATCAAGAGCAAACATGGAGGACGAAGAACGCCTTGATTAAATGGACTTATATAGAATATGATTCTTATGGAAAAGACTTGCATATTTGATGTAAGTACATTGTTACAGCTATAGTAAAAGCTGTAAGATAACATAGATTTATTGATGAGAGGAGATGCTGACAGGAAAGGAAAATGCCTCTTAAAGTTACCTTTTCAATTCTTATCCTTGTGCGGGGTAGGTGATGGGAACTAGATTTAATTTTAGGCAAGATACAATTGTATTTGAAATGTGGAGCCTGGGTATCTTTTCATTTTGGGATTTTGTGACATTCAGCGGGCCAGCCTGGGGCACTGTTTGAATGTATACATTTTAATGAATGCTTTACGAATCTTGAAAGAAGAGATTGGTTACCAAAGTGTTTGGTGATTTAGGGAAGTCTAACCAAAAACAAGAAGTAGGAAATAACACAGTGTTGTTGAGTCGCAACTGGTGATCAGTGGGAGATGCAGAGTTACATAAAGACAAGGAGCCTATCAACTTGAAGAATCAGTTGGTATCAGAGTGCCAACGTGTCAAGGCCCGACGAAAAGGCCTCAGTCTCCCTTCATCTGGGCATGATGCCAGATTGTTAAGGAACTCGTGGATAATCCTCTAACACTAAAGGATAGATGAATTTAGTATGAGCGTTCTGGAAATCTCAAGGGAGATACCAATTGTGCAATTCTTTCTAGTGAATATTCAGAAGACCACTGAAAAATCAACTTCTTTATAACTGAACTAGCGTTATCCTTGGTCCATATATAATGGTGGCTGTTCGCTGTGATCCTGTCATAATAAGGGAATTAGTAGGCTGAACGGGGCAGCGTGAGTTTCTGCCACTTATTTCGTGGTCTCTGCATTGAAAACTTACCAAATATTACCTGCAGTAATATAATCATGATGATTTTTTTTTTTGCGAGTCTTGCAAAGTCAAATCAGAACCTGTTTCAGTAAGGAACCCCACGCTTTAAAAGTAAATGATTTCTTAAAATTGACCATCAATCTAGGTCAATCTGTTTCGTAACTCTGCTTTTATAAACAACGTGGAACACTGACAACCCTCCTGTCCTCGGATATCACCCCAAGGTGCATTTATATATCACGGTCAGTCGAGCATCTATTCGCAGCCTTCCTTCCCTTCGCGACCCCCATACATCCCGTGCAGGCCATGAAAATGTTTTATTATGTTGTGATAAAACATTGTTGGCAAGCAAGGCGTTAACTGAACCGTTTTGTTCAGTCCCTGCAATTAACGTCAATCTCCCTGAATCCTAATTGTGTCACAGGAGGGTTTCACTCTGCTATTTATACGGGGCTCATTTTAAAGTACTTTCCCATATTGTCAGGGGGACAGTCGCATACAGCACTCGCAAGGATCAATGACTCCTGACAGGGGGAGAGAAAATATCAGAATCTGAGAATAATAGATCGGAACGTGACAACAATGAAACAGAATCTAAGAACAATATGTTCGAATTTTACAAAAATGGACAGGGGTTTATCCTCGGGGCTTTACTATCTTCCTCAAGATCGGATATCATTCGCTGATAGGATCGTGGGTGATATTTCGGTAATCCAAGTGGGTTACTATCCCATCCTGGCTCTTTTTGGTGTCACCGGTAAGAACCTATATGCAACAATGTGTTCTTCAAACCGCATCTGACTGCATTACTGTTAATGCCTTTTACATTTCAGGAAGATGGAAGTCATTTGCCACTTTTCCGTTTTAATGATCGTTCCCTATCCAGTCGCTCCACTCGCCTACCGCACCACTATGTAAGCCTCAACCAATGTGTATTCGACCTCCATGCTCCATTTGGCCCTGATCTTATTTCTGAGCCCATATCCTTTCCATCCTTAAGCCTGTCTTCATTCTGCTCTTTAACCTCGCCCACCATTCGCGCTGCATCAGCACAACACCCGAATGGTCCCTCAGCCGTGCATTTGTCAAAGCCAGATTCGGCTATCAAAATGTTAATCTGGCCAGACAATTGCAGTTACAAACCTTCTTAAAATATACTGCATATGGAACTCTGATTTCTGTAAACTAACACATGCCAAGTCTCATTCCACCATCATACCTGCGCTCAAGGGCCAACATTGCTTCCAGGTCATTCAGCTCGTCAATTTCAATATTCACAATCCTGCGATTTGATCACTCTTTAGTGTCACTTCTCCAATTAACCCCAAATGCAGAAACTTACACATGGTGACCCTTCTGTCGTGCAGGGCTTTTCAACATGTTTGAGACATGCCTTTGTAACACTGTCTGTACCTGTCCACCGAAAGCCTGTGTTAATCAGTCTCAGCTAAATATTTGTTAAACAACACGAGGCGCCCTCTCCAGATTCATTGAAACGGGCCAGACATCTAACTGTCAGCTGAAGGGCTTTTCACTCACTTCAGTTATTGCGAAGTCCATTGAGGAGCTGCAGATGTTTTTCAGGGTGTTGTGCTGTGAGGGGCTGCATAAATTGAGAGAGGAAAGAGGATTTATAGGCCCAACCTTGGAAGAGGTTTTGGGGCTGTAGTTACAGTGCATCTGGACCGGTGCCATGACCAGCGAAAGGAGCGGAGTGAAGAGCGAGGGGAACGCCAGTTAACATTTTTTTTTTTGGGGGGGGGGGGCACTGCCCTAAGAACCCCTGGATGTTCTGGAACACTTTACAAACCTATACCTAAAACAGGTGCAGAGACGGATATAACTCTGACAGAACAATGAGGTGTTACAGACCAGTGTCACCTCCTTTAGCAGGTCTGGGGCCGCACACCAGGGTGAGGGAGGTGCTGTCTTTGGACACTAAGTTTACAGGGTCATTGAAACCTCGATCGATTCAGAAGATTCCAGGCAGGAGCAGGTGATATATTCATTATCTCCCAGTCTTTTGTCTAACTATGTATTCACAAGCTGACAGAGTACATTTATGCTGGGTGACACGTTTGTAGTGTTGCTCCCTCAACGGTGAGAAGAAGAATGATCGCTCCCATGGTTTACCAGGGCAGAGGGATTCTCGATGGCGTACGTGATTCTGCCGTTTCCCCATTAGAACGAGAGAGTTAAAGGCTCTGAACGAATTCTCACTGCATTGATGTGCAGTCGCTGTATGTCTATGCACAGTACATCATGTTGGTGATTATCCAATGACCTGACTAGAGCCACAATAACTTCATTATGAAGCACTCAGACGGTTCCAGCATCTTCGTAGCTCCATAGAGAACCACACAGTGGCTTTTTTGAGTTTAAGGCTGCCCCATCGGTGCATGGTTCAAAAAAAAAAGACCTTCGCCATTCCCTACCTCCAACCAAGCAGGTGAACAAAGCATTTCAATTCCAAGAGCAATGGAGTCGCATAAAGCATTATTGATAAACATGCCAGAGTGGGAAAGAAAAGCTTCTGATTCCTGAGCCGTTCGGAGTGTTCCCTCCAGTACACGCTGAAGCACTGGGTCATGTTCATAGTGTTCTGTTGCATCCTTCATATCATCACCATCATAAGGACACAGGCATTGTCACCAGGAATCTGGAGGACAATGCAGGAGAAGGAATAGGTTGTGGTAAGAAATATCCTGGATGCTTTTGCCCTTGACAGCTTGTCTACATGTGCCCGCTAAGAATCCAGTTTGCACACAGCTTCCTTTTCTGAAGTTGTTCACAACGTAAATTTTCGTGTTAAGACAATGGAAATCCAACACCAAATCAAAGGACTGGGAGACTGTTGCTGATAAAAGGAACACATCAAAATAAGACTCGTTAAGAGACATTTGTCAAGATTTCAGGCATTAAAAGAGGCTGATAGGCTTTACATGTTAGTACAATTCTTCAATACAGAGGCTCCACCACACTGTAAACTAAAAGCCAGATATTTACAAACTCCATTTGTCTTCAATCACCGAGGAATGAACACTTCAGTCCTGCAACGTTTTCAACCAACACATTAAGCATTTTAAGGAATGACCTTTTCCTGTTCTACACTCGTAATAATTTAAGTATGTGCTACATTTCTACAAATCATCATGTTTTGTGTGAGGGTTTATGAGTGTTTGTGGGGTATGTGATCGTTATGATTTGCATTTCGTATTTTGTAAGAAAAGGACGTTTATCCTTTCATTTGAATTGATAATTGGAAAGAAAGCTCGCTTCGGATTTCTTATAATAACATCAGTGGACGGAGGAAACAGTCCCTCGCATAACTGCATAGCGTTCCTGTCAGAAGATATGTTGAGATCCAGAATAAATTACCCCATTTCTTTTCTTTGCCCTTAACGCAAACATCGCCTCTGGCTCCTCTCACTCAGACGCGTCTCCCCTCTCACTCATGAGTTCCACCATCACCAATGGGTACCTCCAGTAATTTTCACGCTCACCCGCCACTCCATGAGCCTCTATCACCGCTAAGTGTACCTATTGTCCCCCGATTCCTCCTTCGCTCCTTTGTCTCCCAAAATTTCCCGCTCACCCGCAACTCTCATCTCCACCCTATTCACACCTCCATTTTTTAACCATTCAATGTATCCTGCCTTCCACTGTATCACAGACATTTTTTTATATCTTCTTTCAGGACCAATCATTTCAATACACCGGAGGATGCTGTAAGACATCTCCATCACATATCAATCATACTGGCAACTTTGGTACCAGAGTGATATATCGTTTTGACATGTATTACCTTTCTTTGCAGTGAACCTAGTCACGATTGTGATCCTCAGGCGCAGGAGGTGTGGCCTCTCCAATTGTGTTACCCGTTACCTGGTGGCCATGGCAGTGGCTGATCTACTGGTCATTATCCTGGACCTGATACTGAGGCATATTCCAATTGTGTTTGATAGGTATTTTTTTTTCCTGAAATCAGTCAACGTGTGTAATATCCACGCCGTCCTGCTTTATGCAGCCACTGACTGTTCTGTGTGGTACACTGTCACTTTTACCTTCGATCGGTTTGTGGCCATGTGTTGCCCGAAGCTGAAAACTAAATATTGCAGCGAGAAAACGGCAGCTGCGATTCTGGGAACCGTGATGGCTCTGAGCTGTTCAAAGAACATTTTATGGTATTTTTTGCTCACAGGTCAGTACAGGCTGGTAAATTTCCCCTGGTTCTGTGGTAACACAGAAGAGGTTTTGTTCTCTCCTGTCTGGGTAACAATCGAGTTCACCCATCACATTCTGACACCTTGTGTCCCATTTGTGCTCATCCTGCTCATCAATATTTTGACCGCCGAGTACATTTTATTGCCCAGCAGGGCCCGCAGAAGACTCCGGGCTCACAGGAGTGGGGAAACCCCAAGGACCCAGAGGTGCACAATCGAAAGAAAGCGATCATGTTACTGTTTTAGATTTCAGCCAATTTCATCATTTTATGGGCAATGTTAATGTTTTTTTACATATGGACCCGGATGTATGAATTAGGCTTTAAGTCTCTGTATCTACATTTTTTTGTTCTGGAATTGGGCTTCATGCTGCAGCTGCTGAGTTGCTGCACAAACACTTGGATTTATGCTGTGACACAGACCAAGTTCAGGGAGCAGTTGTGGAAACTTTTGAAATATCCCTTCACTTAAATTCTTTAATTAGTTCAATGATTAGAGGAACTGAATCACTGACATTCCCAGAACATAATTTCACATTTCCAGCAGGGGACATGGGTCTGTCGCTAGGCGGAATGAATCAAAGGGAACTTCCTGACTTTTCACACTTAACTGAAAGTTTTCAGCGGATGGTGGTGGGAGTTGGGTTGTTGTGGAGGTGTGAGTGGGTTCATTATCTGGGTGGATTAAATTACTGGAAGTTTCCTGAATTCTGTCATTGAATTTCATAACTCCAGCTGGCACGGAGGTGTGGAGGTGCGATGGGGCTGTGTAATGCGTTCAAGGGGTCCTTATGAAGGGAAACGAATCACTCAGCGCTTCCAATATTTTCTCATTTCATTGCTCATTTTCAATGGAGGAGAATTGCTCTCACTGGGGGAACAAAGACACCTAGATTTTCCAGAATTGCAGAATTTTCTCATACTTACAGCGGGGGAGGGTTAGGGGGTGGGGGTGAGGCCGTGAATGTTCACACACTGAATAACTTCTCCCTTCCCATTTGCCGAGTGCAAAGCCCATCGTCCCCTCCCCGCACACAGGTAGGGCTGAAAACACAGCTCAAGCCATTTGCACACTTCCATTGCCCACAACGCATGTTCTTTAGTCTTCTGTATCGCACTGGTTGAACAGAAAACTAAGCCACTGAAACCAATTTCCAAAAACGCTGGTGCAACCTTCCACTGCTTCCCAGTAATTGGACAGGAATCCTACTTCCAACACCGGATTGGAAGCCGAAGTGGAATGCCCAGAGGGAAATGTGGTGCGGTATTGTCAGAGGAGCTACGTTCGCAGCTTGGAATTATGGTAACCCACAACGGAAGTAAGATCACAAAGTGAAAGTGAGGTAGCAGAGGACACCAGTACATGGGTAGCAGACCAGCTCTCACTGGATGCTCGTGTTTCTAAAGGGAGTGGGAGTCAATTGAGATTCAGCCAGGGGGCGGAGTTGCAGGGGAGTTGGGGTGTGTGAGGGGCAAGGTGGCACAACTGCACCACAATCTCCTAAAATAGAGCCAGATTGACATAGTGAGAGATAGAGAGTATCCGGCGGGCTGTTTAACAGGCAGAGGAAGATAAGGAGGAGTTGAGAAAGAGATAGAAAGTGTGAGAGAGGGGGAAAGATTGATAGCCTGAGATAGAGAGAGGTGTTGGCACAGTGAGAGATGAAAATACTGGGATGGAGAGAGACAGAACGACGGAGAGAGAGAAAGAGATACAGAGAGATATAAAGGCTGGAAGAGAATGACAGTGAGAAAGGGAGAGACGGACAATAAGAGAGGGAGAGAGGGAGATATTGAGTGACAGGGGAGGGCGGGGCGAATTGGAGACAGGAGATGGATAGGATGGGAAAAGGACAGAGAGTGTGGGAGTGGCAGACAGACAAGGATGTTGAGAAAGAAACAAAGCCAAAAAGAGAGATAACAGGAAGGCAAGAGCAAGAGAGAGAGGGAGAGGCCGGGAAACATATAAACAGAAATGATCCTTCAGCGCTGACCCTGCAACAGTGCAGCACTCTCGCGGTTTTGAAATTTGACAGTGCAGAATTATTTCGTACTGACCCACCGACAGTGCAGTGCTCCTTCAGTTCGGCCCGCCTTTTTCTCTCACCCTCTCTCTTCCTCTCGCCTTCCTGTTACCTCTCTTTTTGTTTATTTTTTCTCAATACCTCTGCCTGTCACTCTCTCTCTCTGTGCCCTTTTGACACCCTGTCTCTCTCTTCAAAATTCCAACACTCTCTCAGTACTGATCCTTCAACAACGCAGCACTCGACCTGTGTCGACCATCCGGCAATTCAGCTCTGCTCCCGCATTGATGCTTCTGACGGTGTCCGGCTCCCTCAATACTGACTCTCAGGCAGCGCCGCAATTCCTCCGTAGTGAAAAAAGACATCACAGTACGATACAGTACTGGCAATCCAACAGCGCAGAAATCCATTCGTGTTGCATTGGAATGCAAATGAGTTACAGTATTCCACATAACTGTATTTTGTCAAAAGATTCATCACACAGTTAAGGTAATCTGCCAAGAAACGTGCAATGTCAGAAGGATAAACTGTCTGGAAGTGCTTTAGGAGAAGTCACATGACTCACTGTAGTGAAAATTAAACAAAATCCTGACCCTGTGCTGCTATTGTGAGGTTAAACATATTATACTGCTCGATCAGAGAGCTACCTGGTAAATTTGGAAAGCTACATTGGAGCTGAGGTTTTGCTCTCAGGCGAGTTGGATTCGATTCCTTCATTCAGTCAGTTTAGGACCCTTTTTCACACCGCAATAGTCAGGAGAACAACGACACTCAATCAGACTATTAATCACTGTTACGCAATACAAAAAAACTAGGTTATTCTAGGAAAGGTGATCAACTACGAGAAGTTTGCTGTCCCCATGGCTAACTCAGAAAGGCTTATACCTGGAAAGAAACGGCGTACAATGAAGCCAAGATGAGTATTAGGCCAGATTGCTGAGATAATTTTGGCACATGCAAAACAGTTCCCAAAGACAATTCAGTTGGAGACGTTAGGACATGACTGGCAAGAAATGTGGAAACATACATACAGTCTTCAAACACTCATGAAGCAAAAGAACATCTAAATGTTAGTCACATAGTGGATGAGATTTGGGAATTAAGTAGGGGCTGGGGGTATGGAAATGGCAGCTGAATGTATTTTAAACGGCGCGAAATCCCAATCATTTATCACCAATCTGCTCAATGTATTTTAACCAACACTTATCAACACTCTGCTGAATGTATTTTAACAGGCAATAAATCCCACTCATATATTACTACATTGCTGAATTTAATTTAACCAGCACTAACTTCCCTTAATTTATGAATAACCTGCTGAATGTATTTTAAACAGCGCTAAATCCCATTCAATTATCACCACGCTGTAGAATGTATTTTAGCCAGCGCAAAATCCACTCACATGTTACCACTCTGCTGCATGTATTTTAACCAGCTGTGAATTCCATTCACTTATCAACAATCTGCTGAATGTATATTAACCAACAATAAATCAAATTCCTGGTCGGGGAATCTTATAAAATTCGTAAAGGATAAAATTAGAGAATTAGTTTACTAAACATAACCTGAATATCTGTAAACGTGCCGAATTTATGCTGATGAA
The DNA here is from genome assembly GCF_964194155.1 of Cetorhinus maximus. Taxonomy (NCBI): domain Eukaryota; kingdom Metazoa; phylum Chordata; class Chondrichthyes; order Lamniformes; family Cetorhinidae; genus Cetorhinus; species Cetorhinus maximus. Next base: position 329,532 of record NW_027596392.1, read on the forward strand.
TTAAAGTCGCTGCACAAACACGTTAATTTATGCGGTGAGTCAGTCCAAGATCAGACAGCAGCTAATGACTTTGGTGAAGTATCTGTTACGCACAGCATTCAGAGACTCAGCCAATCGGGGAGCTCCGCCCGCTGTCTGACAGGCAGCACAACCAATCCGGAGCTTCACCCAGTGACTCAATCAATCACTACCCCAAACCCCCATCTCCACAGCCATTCAATTAATTCACACACCCCGTTATTGAAAGCCACCTCATCCAATCGGAAAGCTTCACCAGGTGACCCACGATTCACTCAGCCTATTAGGTATTTCGTTGATATTCGACTGACATAATCAGAGAAATCCGCCCGGTGACAGACACCTACCTCAGCCAATGAGGGAGCATCATTTGATGGATAAAGGACGCAACAGCCAATCTGGGAATTCATTTGGTAACTCGGGGCCGCCTTCCCCAATCAGGCAGCTGTTTCCAGTGCTTCACGGTCGCTACAGTTGATCAGCAAGTTTTATATACAGGCAGACATAGATAAGGCACTCTTGGCTGCATGGATGACCTTATCTGCAGATTTTGACACCCGTTTAACGCGCTTGAGAAGCGGGTTTTGGAGCTAAACCGTCGGCTGGATGCACAGTGGTCCTTTTCTGAGGCGGAGATTTATACAGATAGCATATTTTTCTTTTTACACGCAGTGCAAGCGAAGTGCAGGCAGAGAAGGATTGGGTAACCACAGTCAGAAGAACGGATACAAGCAGGTATTCAGGAAAGGCATAGAGTACGTCTCATTTATAAACAGTTTCTTATTCTGTGTTGGAAAATGGTGAAAGTGTTTATTCCTATGGGGAATGCAGCCAGACCCCAGCTGCACAATCTGGGGAGGGTGGAGAAAGCGAGGAACAACAATAATGTAGGAGGCCAAAAGTGTGGGTCAGAGTCAGGCGTATCAGCGGCCATAGGTGTGACTCCAGGACTGTGTGTTGCTTCCCTGGAGCCAGGGTCAAGACAGGGTCATTGACCTGCTGCATGGAATTCTGAATTGGGAGGGCGAGAAGCCAAATGTCGTGGTTCACATTCGTCCTAACGGCATTTGTACAAAGAGTGATGCGGACCTGCAACAAGAATCTGGGGAGCAAGGTAGCAGCTTGAAAGGCAGGTCGTCGAAGATTGTAATTTCTGGCTTAATTCCGATGCCACGTGCTATTGTGAAGAGGAATAGGCGGATAGAGGAAATGCATGTGTGACTGAAGATTTGGTGCAGGAGGACTGCTGTAGGTTCCTGGGTCACTGAGTCTGTTTCTCGTAGAGGTGGAATGTGGGGAAGTCCAGGAAGTTTTATCTGAACCGGAAATGAAGCACAATTATTTTTTGGTGGGGCAGGTGCTCGGGGTGGTGAGGGGGTGGGGGCGAGGTGGGGAAGCTGGCTAGTGGAGGTTTACTGTTGCTCTTAGTGCGTGTTTAAACTAATTTGGGAATCGCATAGGATATGCAGTGGAGGTAAAGTAGGATGTGGTTTACAGGCAAGTATAGAAGATAAACCAATTCAGCCGGGAAGACAGAGAGTATATCATCAAGTTAAGGCACAAGGGAGCTTGGCAAGGATGGATGGGACTTATTTTAATAGAAGGAGTCCTGTGAGTCGGGCAGATGAAGTGAGGGTGTTGATTAACACCGGGGAATATGTTACTTTTCCTCCCACAGAGATCTGGTGAAGGAAAGGGCAGGGCTGGCAGCTCAATATTCTGGGTATGGAATCCACAGTTGAGACGAGGCCGGCGTTGGGGGAAGGGAGGCCGGAATAGAGGAGTTGGTAACACAACATGGATCAATGAGTCAATTGCTGCAAAGAGGAAGGATGATACCTTAGAAGGTTCCTCAGATGAGGCCATATTGTTCGCCCTTCGATTCAAAAAGGGGCCAATAACCTTGCCACCCCCAAACAGCCAGAGATATAGAAAGGCAGATATGTAGGCAAATCTCAGAGAAGTGTAAAAATAACAGTTTAAAAATAGTCGGAGGTTTCCAGTTCCCCCTATTAACCAGGATATGCAAAGTGTGGAAGGCTTAGCGGAGGCAGAATTTTCAAAATGTACCCAGGGGAGTTTTTTAGCGCGAAAGTATGAATCCCAGAAGAAAGGGAGCACTGCTGGGCCTATCATTTGGGAACAAAGCTGGGCTAATGTTGGAAGTTTTAACAGGGGAGAATTTCGCTGATTATGTCCATAATTCAGTAAGATTTAAGGTAGATATTCATAAGGATAAAATGTAGCAGATATAAAGCTCCTGAATTTGGGTCAGGCGGTTTTTAATATTTTAATACATGACCCTGGCCAAGTTGAGTGGGAGCATCCACTTGTCCAAAAACCAGCATCAGAGCAGAGGGAGTCTTGCAGAAATGAAATAGTCGGAGTGCGGGGACAAAATATTCCAGAGAGCCCTGGATTTAGAGGAATGTACTGGATTGGATAAGGATAAACAGGAAGCTTCCCGTGGATGCCGAGGGCACAAAATAGCGAAAGTCCTAAAGGAATATGGAAAGTGTGTGTGGTTAGTTAAATAAAAAAAAAATAGGAGAACGAAGCTGGGGCATTGGAAAACATTGGCAGGTAATTCAAATTAATGCTTAAAGGCGTTTTATAAGTATGTTATGGTCCAGAGGATAACCAGGGAAAGAGCAGCGCGCATTAGGGACAAAATTGGTCATTTGGGTGCGGACTTGGGAGACGTGGATTGGAATTTAAATGTGCACGTTGCATCTGTATTTAGTGTAGAGAAGGGTGATATAGGTATAGGAATCAGGGACGGGGACTGTGATGCACTTGAACAAATTACGAGTGTGAGGGAGGAGATATTAGATGTTTTAGCTGGCTTTGAAGTAGATAAACCCCCAGAGGCAGATGAGATGTTTTCCAGGCTGCTGTGGAAGGCAAGGAAGGAGATTGTAGGGGCCCTGGCATTAATTTCAATATCCAGCCTCGCCACAGGAGAGTTCCTGATGACTGAATGCCAGCGAATGTGGTATCATTATTCAAAATAATTGTCGATAAACCAGGGAGCTCTAAGCTAGTGGATCTAAAATCAGTGGTAGGGAAACTTTCGGAAAAAAATTCAGTGGGACAACAGGCTAAACCTCCGCTTGGAGAAGCACTGATTATTCAGGGATAATCTGCATTATTAATCTGGATTGCCATTGACATTTTTCGCAGTTAGTCTAAATATTCTGGTTCAGTGAATCCATACAAGGTCTCTTGTAGAATGTTGATCCAGTTTGTACACTTCATTTCCAAGAATGAGGTCCCGGCAGTGCATCATTTCTCTTGGAACTGGAAACACACTGCAGTAGAAATGTTTCCTCAGCACAATTTAGGAACTGCTACTATCACTGTCTACATTCGAGAAATTGAAATCCCTCATTTTAAGTATTCTACAATCTTTGCAACTCACTTTAATTTCCTTGCCAAATTCTTCCCCCAATTCACTCCCAATGATTGGTGACCTATAGACCACACCAAGAAATGTAATCACACCGATTTTGTTCCTTAGCTCTAGACAAATAGATTGTGCCCTTGCCCCATTGGGTTTTCCTCTCTCTCCTGCAATGCAACACTCTCTTTAAACAGTTCCACCAACCATCCTCCATTTCTTGCTAAACTACTTTTCCTGAATATTTTGAATGCAGGAATATTCCAGACACAGTACAGACCTTCATTCAACCAGGCCCTTGTCATGTCCACAAAATCATACTTCCACATGGAAACCTGCTTTTGTAATTCACCAACCTTAGTTACCACAGCCAGAACATTCACGCTAAAATGCCATAGCCCAGAATTAGACTTTATTACTTTCTGCTTAATGTGGTCATACCTATTAATTTTCTATTCCATACACAGGTGCCATGTATCCCTCACAATTTTCTGTATTCATCGTTTTTAATCTATGACATTGTTTCGTGGTTCCAACTTCACAATTCACGTTAGTTCAAACGCACCCCAGTAGCACAGCTAGAACACCCACAAGAAGCTCTATACAGTTGCAAATATACCGGCCTGTTCTGAACCCTTCTCCTCCAGAGCCAGCCTCAATGACATAAGAATCTAAAGTCCTTTCTCAGTTTGCATCTTCCTCGAAATACATTCAGTTTTTTTGATCCTTCTATTTCGATACTCCCTTGGATGTGACACTTGGATTAATCTAGAGATTAAAATATTTTAGGCCCTGCTTGCGAATTTCCAATCTGGATCCCTAAATTCAGACTGCAGGGCCACAGCGCTCCTCCTACCGACACCATTGGAACAGTTGTATTTTCTGCTGTTGAAAGCTTCCCCTTCAGAATGCATTTGTAGCCGATCACGGACATCGATCTTCGCGCCCGGGAGGGAACACAACAGCCTGGACTGAAAGGGCCACAGCAATGATTAACTACTCCCTAACGTTCGGAACAACTAACACTAATGCTCTTCTGTGCTTCATTTTTAACCCCATTTATAAATAAGACAACAAATGATGCCATTGCCCTCCCTCCTGTTGCGCTCCCCAGTGAAACCAGATTGTCATTATTATTCAGATCTGAATTCTCATTGTGGAATATGTGGCATGCAGACTGCCTGCCACCTACCTTTCCTTATCTGAATGGTTGTTGGACATCTATTCCCAACGTAAACGCAAAGACATAAGCTGCAAGGTGACCACATCTATCAGTGAAAAGCCCACAAATCTGACAAAAACCTGGATTAAGATCATTGATGCCAGCTGCCGATGAAATTCCTAAACCTAGAGCTTAATATGCTGCCTTCGATGGCACTGCATGCAGAAATTATTATCCAGGACACAGGGGACATTTTGGAGTTCCCACAATGCTCATAACGTACACTCCATAGGTTGGAGAAGTCTGCAATTCTTCCGTGTCTTCGTTAAGCTCACTGACGCAAATAAACCTACCCAACACGAATAAAACTTACTAATACTAATAGATCGTTCCGCTATGAATAAAGCTTACTGATACTGCTAAATACAGATGATACTTAACACACCTTACTTGATAATAAAATATTAGCCTCAGAGGTTATTCACTAGTTACTCATTGTTAATGCATAATAGTTTCACCGCTTTGAGGCTGCAAGTTGTTTTGGGTTAAGTCCCTAAACTTCAATACTCATCGGCCTGGCAAATTACTCATGCCCTTCGGTTTCACACCTTGCGATTTTCCTCTGAACATTCGCTCCACGTAATTGCCAGTAAATGACCATCTCCAAGTGGAGAGAACGGCATTATCTCCACTTGGAATACCACGACGTTACTGTCTCTGAATCCCCAACTATCAACATCCTGAAGGTTACATTGACCGGAATTGAACTGAACTAGCCAGATAAATACTATGGAATTCAGGCCAGTAAGGAGGTTGGAATTCTGCAGAGAGTAACTCAGCCCCTCACACCACAAAGCTGTCCACAATTTACAAAGCACAAGTCAGGATTGTCTTGGAATAACCTCCAATTGCCTGCATGACTGCAGCTCCAACAGCACTCAAGAAGCTGTACGCCGTCCAGGAGAAATAATCCCTCTTGATTGGTACCACATCCACTACCTTTAGAATTCGCTCCCTCATACACAGAAGCACAATGTCAGCAGTTTATTCATCAACGATCTGCACGTCATCAACTCACAAAATGTCCTACTACTTCCTCGGCCTCGAATACGCATCAGCACAAGAACAGCAGGTACATGAGAACAGCACCGCCAGAAAGTTCACACCCAAGTCACTCACCATCCATACCTGGAAATACATCGTCGCCTCTGCACTGTCCCTGGGTTGAAGTCATGAAATCCCAACAATACTGAGAGTACACTTGCACCACATGGACTTCGGCCGTTCAAGAAAGCAGCCCCTGTTGGGTAATAAAAATGTTGGTCTAGCTAGCGATTTGCATGTACATGATAGAAAAATTAAACATAATGCCCCAGCCAACACTCTCAGAGAAGCACCAACAATGTATTTTATACAGAACAATTGTTTCTCTCCAGTAGCCACATGCAGGAAAGTTTCATCACGGGGTTACATACACAGAAAACGACCCTGTAAAATTTTTCTGATGAACAATCACAGGAGAAGTAAAGCATTGGGAGAGTCACAGAGCAAAACTCCCCCTGCACTGCCCCCATCAATCATTCCCTGGACGGTAACGCCACAGGCTAAATGCAACCCAAATCTTTCTCTATACTGTCCCAAATACTCACCACCAGGACAGTTGTTGCACTGGGTTTGATGCGGAGTAAAGCTCCCTGTACAATGTCCCCATCAAACAATTCCAGGAGAGGGCAGGGTCCCTGACAAAAGTCTTGCTGTAGCTGCATCTCAGCGCTAGTAGTATAGCATTTTAATGCAGTGATATTTGGCAGTGGAAGAGATGGTGTGTTACTAGAGAATAGTAGCTCCTAGTAATGCCGGTATGATGAATGCTGTCACATTACTTTGGGTTGGAGTCCGGACAGAGTTATTATTAAGGCAGCCCACATGCATGGCAGTATCTCGGGTATGAAAGTAGTTATTAGCAATAAACAGTTCATGTACAAGCATACAAGCCTCTACGGCTCCTCCGGGAGTCGCCTGCTAAGAATTTACAACATCGTGGCAGCTAAATGAATGATGCCAGAATCCCAAATAGCTGGAAAACGTCCAGGTATTGCCGTGGTGTGACCGGAAGTATCTTATCAACATTGCTGGGGGAGTTAGAGATAGTTTTACAAAACGAAAACAGAAGACACAGCAGAAGTTTACTAAGTTATGAAGCTTCCTTTGAGACGTAGTGGGCGAAGGACTGCAATTGGGCATGTGGAAGTCCGTTGCCAGGCTGCTCAAAAGTGCAGAATAGATGAACATGTGCTGTTCAGAAAAATTTCACAAACAAACAGAAGAAATGATAAAGGATGACAGATCTATCCATTTTAGGGGAAATCCACTTTGATGAGGAGAAACACCTGAGTGAGGCAGAATCCCTAGACCTGGCCAAATCACTAAAGGCTGAGCAAGATACAAAATAAAGCTGTAGGTATGATTTAAAGTAGGCGGCAGACTCATGGCTTAGCACATCAAGCGGGCACCTGCAGGAAAGCTGTAACAGCAGCTGGCAGCGTTCAACCAGGTGGCGCAGTTTTATTTATACAATTAATGCACTTAATTTAAACGACAGGCAGAGTAGAGGGAAACCTGAAGCATTTTTTTTTAAATGGTCCTTTCATTAGAACCCTGTGTTCTTGCTTTAAAAAAAATGAACGTTGGTTTAACAGGCCTAACCTTTTGACAAAAATGCAAAGGACACAGAGCAATACCGCCAAATACTAAAAAGTGTGGAAATTCACAGCAGGGTAACTAACAGCTGCAAAGCCATCCTGAAGTGGACAAAAAATTGATGTGGCACGGACAGCCTTAAATGCGCAACGGCATTTAAAATAATGAAATCAGGAAATGAAAACGAAATGGCCTTGGATAGGAAATTCCAACAGAGCCCCATTTTTGCTTCTGCAAGGGCTGAAATGATATTGTTCTTTATGTAAATTATTGGATGGATCAGGTCTAAGCACAATATCTGGAGACGTCCAGGCCAGCACTACCTTTACACTCATTTGCTGAACTTTCACGCCCCGTAATCCCAATGTAGTTCATTGATAAGTTCTCAACCATCATCAAATGAAACATTAAATGCCGCTCACGAATCTTTGAAACATCAAGTTGAGGACTCTGTAGAGCCTTACAAGATGCTTTGAACACCCTTAGTAAATTAACAAACGGCAAAATGACGTCCTTGAACACGATATATGAGGCACCAGAAAGGTCAAAACTTCCTGGAACTCCCAGGCATCTGTCTTCATGGGGAGCCTGAGGCATGATTCCTAATTTATTTCCCGTCCAAAGACACATTATTGCTTCCAGGATTGTACAAAGCAGCTGGTAGTGAGCCACAGGGGAATCACTAAAAATAGCGATGTTGCACGTGGAGGAAAAAGAAGCATCAAAAAAATAAGAAATTCTTGTCTCAAAGCTGATCTGGATGATGGGAAGCGTCAGATTCAGGCTGGGCATGTAGATTTAAAAAAGCACCACACAACGCAGTCTTCAATGAGCCAGACTATTCGAGGCCTGAACAAACAGAAATTTGAGGTGAAGCAAAGGGAGCAGGGGTGTATAAGCACCCTCAGTTCCACACTTGTCAAATCAAACGGAGAGTTAGAAAATCTCATCCATATATACAGCCAGGCAAAACAGTAGGGTGTAAACAGACTCAAAGAAGCTGTGAAATTGAAAGGCTCTCTGCAGGATGAACCTATATTCGTTAAAAAATCATCAAAAAACAAGATGTTGAAAATTATTTGAGGGAAAGAAAGCTGCATTGGAAATATCAGCAGCATCCAAGGAACGTACAGAATCTCAGGGTGAGTTGGCGTTAGTTGGCCAAGAAAATAAATAGTCGGAACACAGTTAATTATCCGGCGTGTTCAAAAACCAAAATTGAGGGCATTAGTCTTCAGCAGCATGAATGCAATAAAATCTCTCCTAAACAGCAGAAGGGAAGAAGAGCAGAGGAAAATCGAGGAGACCCTGCTAAATACAAGGAAAGTGAAGATGAAGCAATACAAGCTTCACATCACGAAGCGGGTGATAGTGCACCAATTCTGGGGAGGCAGAATGTTGTTTGTGTTTTTGGTTTGGATGTGACTCTGCATCTGACATGTTTCTTTTTGTGAGTACTTCGGATTTAACAGACTCTGAATATGAATAGCTGATAGAGCGCCAGTTCATTCAACTCATTGAGCAGTGCCACGTGTTTTTGCTGGACCAATACTGACATTGACATTCTGTGATCTTTGGGTACCAGACGCTACTGCACCAGCCTCAGTAAAAGTGTCCTCGGTGCAACGGATGAGAGAATTTCTCATAGTTGCAAGCATCACAGTAACAGAACAATGACTATTCTGATATAGGGAGAATGCAAAGCAACTAGGCTGTAATTGTTCGCCAAAGCTCGGATACTCTTTGAATTGCATTATCATGATAGCTCCTGTTAACTTCCTTTGTCCCCATCCGCACTGGGAGAATTATTTAACATAAAAGCAAATTTCTGCAGATGCTGAGTAAGACAAAAACAGAAAATGTTGGAAAAACTCAGCAGGTCTAGTAACATCCGTAGAGATAGAAATAAAGTTAGCTTTTCGAGTCGGTATGACTCTTCTTCAGAGGATTATGTAAAGAATGTATTATCATCTATCACAGATAATATATATTTATGTTACAATGATATTTAAATTGGTGTCTGCATAGCGAATCTGATGTTTCACGTTTTCAACTTGCACTAATCAGGATGGTTCACCAGACAAACGAACGGCGAAGTGAACAACAATTTATACCACATGAGAAGAGAGTGAAGATGGGTTGCGTGATTGGACTCTGATTGGTAGAGTTCACAGTTGGTACAGTTAGCTTTCCTGTGCTGCATTCTCCATGCCAATGCCTCTAGAATCAGAGATTCCACTTCCCAACCAATCAGCACTCTCTTTTCAGGTCTGAGGAAATATTGGATAGCAGAGGGTTGGTATCCTTGGAACAACAGCGATTGGAATAGGGGGGACTACAGGACTGTGAGGGGCCTGGATAGAGTAGGTCGGAAGGCCGAATTACTATTGCAGAGGGACCAATGGCAAGGGGGAAAAGTGGGATTACGCTGGGCGGCTCGTGCTTCGAGTGGCACAGACACGATGGGCAGAGTGGCCTCTTGATATGCTGTAAGTTCTCTACTACACTGCAAGTACTTCAGATGCAGCCTATTAGGCGCATCATACAGCTTTGTATCATGCGCTTATTTTCTAACATAGCCTCGGCAATGCTAAAATTGATGCAAACAGAAAAACAGCCAACAATCTCCCTCCTATATGCCTATATTTATAATCATCCAACTTTGACCAGATATCTCATCTCTGCCGCCGATCTGAAGCGAACATTGTTCTCACTCGATGACGCTAAAACATGCTCTGTATTTTAAAGGCTGATATTTTATAACATGTGACACAAGGTATAAC